>NC_085870.1:2004978-2024978 GCF_034702125.1 Engraulis encrasicolus
ACCAGACTGGTTTTGCATGGTTTACTTTACGCAGTTTACGTGGCAGTCAGAGCGCACCCACTCCATCAAAATTCCTCAAAGAACAAAAGGGTAGTTCCTCGCGCTTCTGCTTTATCATCTGGTGCATCGACGGGAGAGAGGCAGGAAATCTTGGTAACACTTTATAATAATGTTCCTTAGTAAAGACTCAGTAAATAATTAACTAATGATGAATAAAACATTAACAAATGTTTTTATTATTAACTAAGCTTTATTAATGCTTTATAAAATATCTACAAATTATATATTCAAGATTTTACACACCTTATAACAGACTATTTTATTCATTTACAAGCAACTTGTAAATGTTTGATAAATATGAAATATTAACATAACATTTCCTAGTCATTTACAAGCATTTGTTTACATTTCCTAATCATTTACGAACATTTGTATATGTTTTGTTCATCAATAGTTAATTATTTATTAAGTCTTTATAATGCTTTTTTGCATCCATTTATCTAAAGTGTTACCGAAATCTTCACTTGAAGGACAACACCGGAGCAGCACAGATGTAATTCTTTGTGTTTTTTATTCAAGTGCACAACATGAACCTTTGCGATCTCTGAGGGACCTTCAAGAAAACCTTGGGTGTTCTTCCAGGAACTTAAAGGGGTTTTTCGAAAGTGACAAAATTGAAGGTTCTTGGGGAAACTTCTAATGTTTACAGTGTATGCACACCGTATCATCCATACATGAAAGTTTACTAAGTAATAAACAAATATTTTCTAGTATGGTCCAAGTACAGTAATTTTTACAGCTAAAAATGGCTATTTTTGGAAATTCAAAATGGCGGACCATGGAGAAGATCCCCTTTTCATGTATGGAAAGTGCAATTTTTCCAGTCATAATGAATACATAGAATTTGATTCATGAAAAAGGTAACATTAGTGAATTGGCAGCATAAATTCTGGAAATAAACAACTAAAAATCTCACACAGTGTCCCTTTAAAGAAAAAAAACAACATATAGATGGTGACAACTAAAATGAAGCAGGTCGCAATAGGTCAAAGCCTGAACCTCCAAAGCAGGTAGCTAGAAACCTGTTGTGGAAAAACTTAAACATATTAAGACTTCAGATGCAAAACCCTCTAAGTGCATTTCTGATCATCTCCATAATTTTGGTGAACCCTTTGTTGGTTTGGCTTAAATTGTTGTACTTGATAAAAACATATAGACACATTTAATAAAAATGCAGTTTACAGATGGAAAATTAGAATTTCTGAATATTTCTGAAAAGGCACTTATAAAGGGTCTTGCATCTGAATTCATCAACAGCTATAGATTTTATATGAAATGTACAGGAAGTAGAATGTGGATGAAGTGGAGAGACCAATCAGAGGTGGCCGTTAGACACCATCTCTGGACCAATGATGCGCCCTTCAAAGTATGGGCTGTGGAATGTGCCGTAGGCTATGTATGGCTTTTTGAAATTACTGTCCGCAGTTAGCCCTTAGGTGCATATTTACAGTCATGTGGACAGTGACACCCCCCCCCCCCCCCCTTTCTGGCGACAGCCACGTATGTCTGCCGACCTTCTCTGTGAATACTTTACATATTTGCTATACAGGTGAAAAGAAACAGAATACAAATATCAGCTGTCTTCAGGAGGGCCTTGAACTCTGTAAAAAGCAGACGTGAGAAAATGTTTTGAGTGAAGCAGGAGAGAGAGAGAGGCAGAGCGCCTCTGAGCGAAACGGCCTCAAGACTTTAATCTTCACATCAGATCTTCAGATCATTTGCAAATAGATATCACACTCTTGCCTGTTTCGCAATGACTTTGACTATAACACTGGCAAAAACATTACACACAAATCCCCAAAACAGGTCAAGTCCTTAGACACGTACATGCTTTTATTTTGAATCACTTTGTTATGAATCAGACAGCCTTTCCTAGCACTTGTGTGTGAGTTATCATGCGCGGCTGTGAACAACGCAGACTCACTCCTGTGCTCGGTGTTGCCAGACTGGGTGGGTGCCCGCCCAATTAGGCTTCTTGGGATGAGCGTCTGTGGGTAAAAATCAGAAAAATTGGCCATTTGGCGTTTTTTTTTCAGCCGTTTTGGACCCATAGGAGTCAATGTAACTTGTTGAATTTGGGCGGAATTTAGCACATTTTGGCGGTTATTGAGAAGCTTTTGTGCGGGATTTGTTCAGACACATCTGGCAACCCTGCCTGTGCTCTCCTTTTTCTGCACCCCCAGCCTGTTCTGGTAAATCAGACAGGAAGTGATACTCTCAGCTCTACAAATGCTGCGCGTACTCTGCGGTCTAATTTTACTACTGCTTTTGAACAAGCGCACCATGATCACTAACTGACCTCAATGGTACTCATTCACAAACTGCCATTGCCATGTAGTGTAGCCTACTGCCTATTGTTTAAACGCCATGCCAATGTGTGCCATTTATTGGTTTAATAAAAAACGGTTTCCTGTTTTTTTTTCATGAATATTTGCTTCCACCATCAATTTCAAGCATTCATGGTTTCTGTAACTGACATTAGACTCTTCAGACAAGGCCTCTGTTGCTGCATCTGTTACCAGAATGTCAATGAACAAGTCGGGTTTTAGGCTATCACTGGCGGAACACAGTTTGCCTTAGTGTAGTACTGTGGTAGTTAAAGGGACACTGTGCAGGAAATGGTCAAAAAAGGTACTGCAACTATGCTGCTCATTGAAACTGGGCTGCCTATTGCCAAATGTGATGTTTACATGAAAGTTTACTAAGTAATAAACAAATATTTTCTAGTATGGTCCAAGCACAGTCATTTTTGCAGCTAAAAATGGCTATTTTTGGAAATTCAAAATGGCGGACCATGGAGAAGATCCCCCTTTTCATGTATGAAAAGTGCAATTTTTCCAGTCATAATGAATACTTAGAATTCGATGCTGGTGGTAAGTATTCATGAAAAAGGTAACATTGGTGAATGGACAGCATGAATTCTGGAAATAAACAACTAAAAATGTCACACAGTGTCCCTTTAAGTAATTGCAGGTACTAGTAGGCTAATGTAGTACTGTGGTAGTTAAGTAATTGCAGGTACTAGTAGGCTAATGTAGTACTGTGGTAGTTAAGTAATTGCAGGTACTAGTAGGCTAATGTAGCACTGTGGTAGTTAAGTAATTGCAGGTACTAGTAGGCTAATGTAGTACTGTGGTAGTTACTGTAAGTCATTTCAGTGACTATACTAGGTTAATAATTGTGTGGCACTGTGGTAGTTAGCCCCTTAGCACAGAGTCCATGTTATAACCTTACTGTCATCAAAATTGTAATGGCTATGTCTTAATCTGTTACTCAAGGCTCTCGGGAATGTCATAGCAATGTTGTTATGATGTAGTTGAGCATTTTCAACTAATAGTGAATAAGCCCGCCGGCGACCCCATCTGCAGTAAGAGGCTACGTCATTTCAGAGACTAGAAGACTAATAATTGTGTGGCACTGTGGTAGTTAAGTCATTTCAGTGACTAGTAGACTAATAGTCGTAATGATGAGCATGATGACGCTACGTAGGCTATGAAAGCGGTACGCTGTGAAGAGGAGTGGTCTTCCAGGTCATGGTATCTCCCCCTCTGTTTTAAATGCATAGCTTTGTCCTAAAGAAATTCTTCAGTTTCTGGTCACCATAAAGAAGAAAAAAAGTTAAAGAACGAAATGTTGTTCAAGTTCCAGGAAGTCCAGTAGTTGCTTGAACATTAAAATTCTTTTCGATGAAGGGGGATGGGGTGGGTCCAACCTCCATATTGTCCTTTATTGCCTCGTAGTCTTTTCCTCTGCTGGTTTTCTGGTAGGGCCTACAGCTCGACACAGCGTGACTCGGCCGCCACTTTTTGCTTTACGATTGAACTGTGTCGTGCATGCCTATTCGAAAAGCAAAAAGTGGCGGCCGAGTCGGCTGTGTCGAGCTGTAGAGTAGCCAGAAAACCAGCAGTGGAAAAGAGGCATTTGTTAGCTAATTGGGAATCTGCGCGATTCTTCATTTGTTTCATCCAGTATGACATGATCAACTCATAACACTTGTGTGAGTGGACTGAGTAAACTCGATTGACGAATGTAACGCAAAAGTAACGAGTAACGCATAAAGTTACTTTCCACAAGGGGTAACTAAGTAAAGTAAGGCACTACTTTTTTGAATAGGTAACGAGTAACGAGCACACACTACTTTTAAAAAGTAACTTCCCCATCACTGCTTGTGTGTATTGAAGTGTCACTTCTTGGTAAGTCTCTGGCAAGTTTGAAGAATCGAGGGGAAACTTTGCGCACTGGAGTTGTATTGGCAACTAGCACAGCGGAGGAGGAGCGGAGCACCAAGAGCACCAACCAGGGGAGGACTGGGGGAGAAAAAGGGCCCAGGCACTTTTGGCTTAAAGGGGCCCCTCATGGGGGAGAAAAAGGGCCCGGGCACTTTTGGCTTAAAGGGGCCCCTCATGGGGGAAAAAAAGGGCCCGGGCACTTTTGGCTTAAAGGGACACTGTGCAGGAAATGGTCAAAAAAGGTACTGCAACTATTGCTCATTGAAACTGGCTGCCTATTGCCAAATTTGATCTTTGCATGAACATTTACTAAGAAATAAACAAATATGTCCAAGTATGATCCAAGTAGAGTAATTTTTGCAGCTAAAAATGGCTATTTTTGGACGATCCCCCTTTTCATGTATGAAAAGTGCATTTTTTCCAATCATAATGAATACTTAGAATTTGATGGTGGTTGTAAGTATTCATGAAAAAGGTAACATTAGTGAATGGGCAGCATGAATTCTGGAAATAAACAACTAAAAATCTCACACAGTGTCCCTTTAAAGGGGCCCCTCATAATTAATTAGCACCGCAGAACTGACTCTCCCGTGGGCCCCGCACCCTCGTGGGCACCTATTTTCAGAAATGTAATTAAAAACATTTTTTAAAAATATATATTTTTGAATATAGGGGCCCACGAGTGTGCGGGGCCCACCAGGAAATTGCCCACTATGCCAGATGGCCAGGGGCCCACGAGGGTGCGGGGGCCACCGGAAAATGCCTGATATGCCACATGGCCAGGGGCCCACGAGTGTGCGGGGCCCACCAGGAAATTGCCCACTATGCCAGATGGATAGTCCTGCCCTGCTCAGACACTCAGTCCGAGAGGGGTCAGTGGGAGTCATGTCCTTAGCAGCACTCTCCTTTCTTCTCTTCTTTTTCTTTGTCTGGTGTCTTTTTTTATCACCCTTCTCTCACTTTCGGACTTTTCAGGGCCTCTTTCAGAAAACCCGTAGGTGCGTAGGTGGAAGTTGCTTTTGTAGTCCTAAGAGCTGCGACATGGGGAGAACAAAAATAACTCTCTTCACTCAAACCCCAACGGGGAGCAAGTGTGTGGTGGTGGAAACGCTACTCGAAGTGTTTGTGTGCGCCGCCTGTGCTGTGCTGCTGTGCATGTGTGACGTCGTGAAAGATTTCTGTTGCTGCTGAACGAACGCCCCGATCAGGAAACCGTCAAAGTCTTTGACCCGAGCAAGAAACGGGACGCCCCCCCCTCCCCTCAGAAGTTTCTGTTAGTAATATGCAAATGGTTCTTTGAAAATATCCACAGCCTCTCGGCAGTCCTGGTTTACATTGGAAACTTTTCATCACCGTATTGTTTACATAAAGAAAGCAGTTTATTGATATTATTACTACTCTATTTGAGTCTTCCCACAGGGAATCCCTAACTGTTAGGCTATATGGTACTAAGAGCCATCATCATTTCCACAGCGCCAGTAAAGGGTACCCCAACTAACTCAGACATGAAAGAATAAGTTATTAGAACACGAACATGCAGCTGCCTGGGCCATGTAAACAAGCCAGAGGGATGTGCATACCAGAGAGAAACCTCTTTTTTACTTACAGAAATATTTAGACAACTACAGTACTACAGCAGTAGGCCTACATTCATATTTGATGGCCTACTAACGAATACGCTTTTGGTAACATCTTACTTTATCTAACGTGTATCATTTATACAACATTAAATAGGGGACCTATAGGCTACCGTGCATTAAAATGGTCAACACTTTGACAAAAAACACACGTTGCCATTTCTCTTACTTGTTACTTGGCACATTACTAAACATTCAAAAAATCCAAGATGGCTGTCTATTAAAAAGAAAAACATCAAGCATATGATATCAATATCAAAGAATGAATGAACACAAATAGGCTAACCATACGCTATGCTAGCATGTGTAGCCAGTGGTTCTCAAACTGGGTGTTGGGACCCCTATGGGGATTGCCGAGGTGATGCAGTGGGGTGTCGCAGCGAGAAGGGACTGTTTGCATAAAACCTTGAATATATGCTTTCTTTTATATAATATAATGATTTCATGAATTAGTAACAGTACAAACGAGTAGCCCACATTAGTAAATGTACTGTATGTATATTTCCTGTGAATTTCGCATGAAAATTCAGCAATATTAAGGGACAACAAAAAAAGTTTGAGAAATGTTTGGAACATTTGGAAATGTAATGCCGGTGGGCTGTGGATTTTGTATAATCTTGGGTTTAAAAGTGTGTCCTGTCCCAGTAGAAAAAGTCTGGTAAGTCCTGTGGTCGCCCAACATAAGCCTTTGTCTTGTCTCTCGGCGTGGGCTGCCTGCTGACTGTAGTGCAGGGTTGCCAGATGAGGCCCGGGATTTCCAGCCCTAAAAATGCTCAAAACCCGCCTAGAAGCACAAAATCCCACCCAATTCTATTGATTTCTATGGCAAAAATTGGGCGGGTTTTTCCTGCTAAATGCCATTTTTACCCGCACACGGCCATCCCAAGCAGCCCAATTGAGCGGGAAACAGCCCAATCTGGCAACGCTGTTCTGTTCTGCTGTCTGCTGTGCTCTGCAGCCTTTCCACTGTGTGTGTGTGTGTGTGTGTGTGTGTGTGTGTGTGTGTGTGTGTGTGTGTGTGTGTGTGTGTGTGTGTGTGTGTGTGTGTGTGTGTGTGTGTGTGTGTGTGTGTGTGTGTGTGTGTGTGTGTGTGTGTGTGTGGTGAGGACTTCCCCTCGACTCCACTCTGACTGTTGTTTACCAGGTGACTCATTGGGTGGCTAACGGTGTGTGTGGCGTCTTCTACAAATGTGACCAATAGAAAGAAAGAAAGAAAGTGGCTTTTGCTCTTTCGTGTTTTTTTTTTTTTCCTCTTACGGGGGTCCTGTGTCAAAACTCCGAGGGTACAAGGGAGGTGGTGGGTTCATGTGGGGGTTCTAGATATGACTGCTTGTTTTGCATAAACGCCCTGCAAAAAAAACTCTATGCATGTTTTCTTTTTCCTTCTTCACAATTGTGTTGATCCACTTCCTCTGCATTTGGGTGTGGTGATCATCTTCTACCTCAAGGACGGGCCGCCGACAGATGAAACGCTAAAACATGTTTTTTTTCTAAAATAAACACTCCATGCCAGCTCAAAAAAAAAGAAATTTGGGTGGCTGTAGTGGGGTGGGGGTTGAGCCTTAGGAGTTGACTGTCTAATTGCACAGTAAAGCCATTGAGAAAGAATGAGAGCTCTCTCACGGCTTAATGCTGCAGGCAGGCAGGCAGGCAGGCAGGGGAGCGAGTCAAGAACAGTAAATTGAGCAATCACACTACTGCCAAAAGCACTGTCAAACCCACGACAGCTTTATGTTGATTGATATCACCGCAGGGACAGGGAGGCAATGGAACAGGTTGGTTGGTTTTGCAATGCAAATATTTCTGGAAGATTAGCGTTCCACATGCAAAGGAGGGACTGATGGCAGACGTAGTGTACTTGTACCCTAAAAAGAGCCAATCTGCCCAGGCATGCAGAACCTCAACGAAACTCACTCCGCAGGCAGAACCTCAACGAAACTCACTCCGCACACGTCTCAAGATTGAGTGCACATGAAGAAGGACTGAGGTCCAAAACGTTGTGCCATTAAACAACTGGGAGCATTAACAGTGTTGCGGACATTTATCATTTACTTCAGTTATTTTGTTTTGTCCAGCACCTGTGCCACTGATGTGCACGCATTCTCTGCCTTCAAGGTGAGATTTAACCAATGCCATTCCTCCATGTCCATGCCCATATCCCATATCCCATATCCCATATCCCATATCCCATCCATGCTCTGGCTCTTTCTTTGTTTCTGTTTGTTCTTATAGTTGGGGAAAGGTTTTTTTTGAAAATCTGTGAAAAAAATTCTTACCAATCGTTTTTTTTTAAAACAATGAGTTCTTACAGGTGTCTAAGAGACATCGATCTGACTATTTATCCTCAGTCGAATCCCGTGGGAATGTCCTGGACAGCCTGTCAAAGTTAATCCGTGGGAATTTCCTGGACACACTTCCATTGGCATTGCCAATGAATGAATAAATAAAAGATGAAAAAATAATTTCAAGAAGGAAAAATCCAAAGAAGTGTGCGAACCTTTTTTCAAAAAATACGTAATCTTTTTGTTCAGCACCAGGGACTGTGCACAAGTAACTCTCTACAAGTGAATTTCCTGGGCAGCCAGTCAAAGTTAAGGGTGCCCAGAAGGCCTGTGTGAAAATCTGAATCTGACAGATTGAAAAATAGGATGCAGAATGGGTCATAACTTCTGAAGTAAACTACATACTGAGACACATTTTCCCATACAGTACTGAGCAAATGAATGCAAGTAAGTGGTTGTTTTTGGTCAAAAATGGCCAAAAAGTTGTAAAAATTCAAGTTTTCTCCAGACACCTGTAAGAACACATGCTAAAAAATCTATTGGTAAGATTTTTTTCACAGATTTTTCTAAAACATCCATATCTTTCCCTAATTATTAAACTTATTCTCAATCTCTCTCTCTCTCTCTCTCTCTCTCTCTCTCTCTCTCTCTCTCTCTCTCTCTCTCTCTCTCTCATACACACACACACACACAAACATATCTCTCTCTCTCTCTCTCTCTCTAACACACACACACACACAAATGCACGCACGCACACATTGACTCACGCCCACGCCGTCAGATTTTTACACAAATCCCAGGTAGTTTGAAGTGATGACACAAGAGGTACTTGTGTGAGGAATGCAAGTTAAGACATCACCTGCTGTACGCCTCCAGCAGCCCTGTGGGGACACAGTTCCCTGTACGAGGCCCTTTTCTTTTTCTTTAAAAAAAAAAAAAATTTTTGGGGTGCTTTTCAGCCTTTATTGTTTTTTGTGAGACAGGATAGTGGAGGAGAGACAGGAAGTGAGCTGGGAGAGAGAGACGGGGAAGGACCAGAAAAGGACCCGAATTGGGAATCGAACCCAGGTCGACTGAGTGGTAAACGTGTGCCCTACCATATCTATGGTAGGGCCTATGAGGTCCTCTTCATATCCATGTAAAAGTGTTAACAGCCATCCTGTACACACCTCGCTACACACATGTTCACCCACATTAACACCTCTCACACGCACGCACGCACGCACACGCAGACACA
Organism: Engraulis encrasicolus; assembly: GCF_034702125.1. NCBI lineage: Eukaryota > Metazoa > Chordata > Actinopteri > Clupeiformes > Engraulidae > Engraulis > Engraulis encrasicolus. The sequence goes on from NC_085870.1 coordinate 2,014,424, forward strand.
CGCTGGCTCGCTCACATAAACACATCACACACACACATCGCACACACACACGCACACACACACACGCAGACACACGCTGGCTCGTTCCCATAAACACGTCACACACATGTTCAGAGGGTTTCCTGGGTAAACAGCAGCTTCTCAGAACACACTAGAGCAGCGGTTCCCAACCTTTTTCAACTTGGGGCCCACTCGAAATTGTCACAAATTTTCAGGGCCCATCTCTGACCCGATTACGAATAAAACTCACATAATTCAGCAGCAACACACACCAAAATGTGATTAGACTTTTTAGAATATTATTTCAAGGCCCACTTGGTATACCTTCAGGGCCCACCAGTGGGCCCCGGCCCATAGTTTGAGAACCACTGCACTAGAGAGTAGAGAGTAGAGAGTGGCTTTGCTTTGGGTGAAAGCTTTTAGTGTTTGCTGTCCATGTTGTGCAAGAGCCTCCTCAAACAGACAGATGTGCTTTCTGCTCATGTGGAAATTCACACACACACGCACGCGCACGCACACGCGCACGCATGCGTGCACGCACACGCACGCACGCACGCACACAAAACAGGACATGCACAAGTGTGTATGAGTGCTTGGGGGGCAGACCTATTTTACAGGGGCACGTGTCTGGGTATACATTTTCTGTGCCCCGGTAAGAGTTTCACAAAAAAACAACAACAACCTTGCTACCTTGAAATAATCTTCAGAATGGACACAACATAGCGCACATACTTGCAATAATATAATTGATTTACAAGCTTAGGGGGTGGGGGGTTCAGGGGGGTGATCAGGGTCACTGATGCTGTCACTGGAGAGCTCTAGTCATAGGCTGGGAACGAAGCCGGCGTGGGGGAGACGAAGGGGCCAGTTGTCTTGGGCCCAAGGTGAAGGAGGGCCCCGTCATTACATTGCTTGGATTAGGCGGCGGGGCCCTTTTCAGATGGCCTTGACCCAGGCCCGGCCAAAGCAGCCAGCAGCAGGGCTTGACACTGGCGCCTGCCAACCGGCCAAATGCTGGTAAAACTTGGCTGTGGCTAGTAATACTTTCAGTGTCACTAGCCAATTTGGCAGGTAGCATATTCCTTGGTATGACACGCGAATCACAGTAGACTATATTCTGTTGTTTGCCCCTTGTGTATAAATTGTTTGTAACTCAGTTTCTATTTGCTTGATTGTTTGTAACTCAGTTTCTATTTGATTGATATACTTTCATGTTGAAAGTTATAAACTCATCTTGTTTTAGCACCTCATCTTCTGAGGTTAGCCGTACACCATCATGATCAAAAAAAAGCAATATAAAGTCTGTGGCTAGTCGAATACCTGAATGGCTAGTGGCTTGAGAAAATCACTAGCCACAGTAGCCGGTGAGTGAAAAAGTTAATGTCAAGCCCTGGTGAGCAGCCCTGGGTATAGTGTACTACTTGCTCTCCAGGTAGCAAGGCACCACACCCTGCACCAGGGCTGGCGAGCTGGGGAGAAATAGGGCCCGGGCACCTTTGGGGTAAAGGGGCCCCTCATGGGGGAGAAATAGGGCCCGGGCACTTTTGGGGTAAAGGGGCCCCTCATGGGGGAGAAATAGGGCCCGGGCACTTTTGTCTTAAAGGGGAACCCTCATGGGGGAGAAATAGGGCCCGGGCACTTTTGGGGTAAAGGGGCCCCTCATGGGGGAGAAATAGGGCCCGGGCACTTTTGTCTTAAAGGGGCCCCTCATGGGGGAGAAATAGGGCCCGGGCACCTTTGGGGTAAAGGGGCCCCTCATGGGGGAGAAATAGGGCCCGGGCACTTTTGGGGTAAAGGGGCCCCTCATGGGGGAGAAATAGGGCCCGGGCACTTTTGGGTTAAAGGGGCCCCTCATAATTAGCGGCACAGAACTGACTCCCCGGTGGTCCCCCTGCACCCTCGTGGGCCCCTATTTTCAGAAATGTAAAAAAAACAATATATTTTTTAAAACATTTCTGAAAATAGGGGCCAACGAGGGTGCAGGGCAGGGGCGGAGCTATACTGCCCTACAATTTCAGAACGCAGTATAATTCAAAATGGCAAACTGAGAAAAAAGGCTTTGAAGTTTCCTTTCTGGCCACGCAACTGTGTTGCAGGTAAAGTGGTGATGACACTTTCATATAATTCTTTTTTTATGGTGGAAATTTATGCACACAAGAAAAAAACAAAAAAAACAACATTCTCATTACTTTTTAGCTGAAAAATCATTATACTGCGTTCTGGTATTACTGTCTACACCAAAACCACGGTGTCAATGGAGAAGTGCAGTATATGAAGTGCAGTGTGCAGAAGTGCAGTATATATACTGCATTCTTGGCTAGTACGACATAACCTCCTAAAACCAAAAAGCGCAGTATAATTGGTTTTTATCGTTTTTTTCTGAAACGGGACCAATTTGGACCACATTTTTTTAACACAAGAAAAATAAGGTATTCTAAAGCCAATTTCCGGTCTAAACCCATTTTCGACCATTTTCAAGATACTGCGTTCTGATATTGAAGGGCAGTATAGTCAGAGAGAGTAGAGAGAAAGAGGTTCCATTGGTTCTATTATTGCCCCCTTTAGGCAGACTTAAGCAGACCTAAGGACTGTTCTATTCAATGTAGGAGCATTATGACACGCCCCTTTAGGCAGACCGGAACCTGGTCATGTTAGGTGCCCATAGCAACCTATTACAGTGGCATATCTCTATATACTTAAAGAATCTCTGGTATAGTGGGGGCGAGCAGGGCATTTGCCTCTGAGGCCCAGGGCCCATCTGTATTAGCGGTGGGGGGCCCTAGTGTCAACTTGGCAGGCAATATGGGGTCCCTGTCAGTGTCTTGCCCTGGGGTCCTGTGTGCAATTGTTCCGCCTCTGGTGCAGGGCCCACTATGCCAGATTCCTGCCCTGCACATGCCCCACACAACACAGCACAGCAGAGCAGAAGTCAAAGGTCAAAGTTACTGTCAACTGTCATCTGTCAACAACAACAAACTTACTGCTGGGACTTCCGGCAAGATGGCGTGCTGAGCAGTCGCGCCTTTCGTATGCTCTGCAAGCCTAGCCCCAAATTGGAACAAAATTAAAATATTCTTCAAAAGTTTACCTCAATTTTGTCAGCTAAAACCGCAAAGATGATGTTCCACGACTTTGAAACCTCTGGAAGCGAAAAAAATTCCACTTTGGAAATTGGAGCCGAAGTGAGCCTTGCAACGGCTAATGGAGCTAACGATAACGCTGACGGTCTCCAAGAAGAAACGGAGGAGATGGATGCAGCTTGCGCTGTGGTAAGAAGACGACAACACAGCCCCCCATCCAATGTCAAGGTATCGGCCAAGAAACAGAGGGGAATGCCGAAAATAATGAATGAAACCGTGTCAAATGTTGACGTGCTAGCTGCTATCCAGAACTTAACAGCTTTAGTAGAGGACTTTGGTACACAGCTAAAACAGAACAACATCATGATAGCTAATGTCGCAAAGACAGCGGAGTTTAACTCAGCGAACATTAAAGAGGGACAAGTGAAGACCAAAGTGCTTGAAAATGCAGTACGGGAGCTACAGAAAGAGAACCGGGAACTGAAGGAAAAAACCGAGGAACTGGAGCGATACCAAAGACGGTGGAACCTCCGCTTGAATGGGCTCCCCGAGACAGAAGGAGAGAATACCCGGGAGGCGGTAGCCGAGCTAATTTCAAAGATGATGCCAGGATGGTCACACAAAATGGACATAATTCTGGGCACCGTTCACAGACTGGGGAAACCGACACCAGGAAAGACTCGTCAGGTCATCTTACAATTCATCTCAAGAACCCACCGCGACGCACTTTGGAAACAAGCGAAGGAAGACAGGGTGTGCGCCGAGATGAGGGTTCGCTTCAAAGAGGACCTCACCAAGGCGGAACGCGACGCTCGCAGTGTGCTCTGGCCAAAGATTGAGCGAGCCAGACAACAGGGAATGAAGGCGTTCTTCAGAGGTCCATTCGGATTCATCAACGGACAACGCATTCGGGAATAGAGGAGAGGTGAACGGTAGCAGCTGACCAAGCCAAACGTTAAGGAAGAAAATGGTTACTAGGGGCATTGCTGAAGGTAAAAAAAAAAAAAACACTTCAAGTTTCGGCAGGAGGTTGAGTTAAAGCCACTAGGTTAGCCCGTTGGGCTCTATCCTTTTATTTGTTTATCTTTTCATTCATTTTGTGTATGTCATTTACCACAGATGTTTCTGTTATTTCTCTAAATGTAAGAGGACTTAAAGACAATACGAAAAGAAAAGCTTTGTTTTTGTTTTGCAAAGGGCAGAAAAGTACTTTCACGTTTATGCAGGAGACTCATTCTATGAGGGAGGATGAGTCGTTTTGGACACAACAATGGGGAGAGAAGATTTTTTTCAGTCATGGCACAGAACGGTCAGGAGGAGTGGCAATTCTGTCACATAACTGCCCTGGGAAATACTTACAGGTAAAGGCAGACGAACATGGACATTGGTTGATGGCAGTGGTGGACTTAAATGACTCAAGGCTCATTTTACTGAATGTGTATGGGTACAACAACAAACAGAAAAATTTGGACTTGTTAAAGGACTTGTCAACCGAATTAGAGAGATGCAAACTATCTCACCAATGTGAAAATGTTTTGGTAGGAGGGGATCTGAATTTGGTGAATGATGAATGGTTGGATAGAGCTCCTCCAAGAGGCAACACTCACACACCAAATAAGACATTTCAAGAATTCTGCCATTCAAATGCGATACAAGATGCATGGAGGCATTACAATGGTAACAAGGTACAATTTTCCTGGTTTCAACCAAATGGGAATCATAGGTCTAGGCTGGATTACTGGTTGCTATCAGACCCTCTTTTAGGTCTGGTAGCTGATATTAACATGTCAGTAGCTCCATTAACGGATCATTCAGTTATCTCGCTGGTACTGAAACCCCCTGAACAAGAATTTCATTATAGGGGTTACTGGAAATTCAACTCAGCGTTACTTTCACATGACGGTTACTGCACTGGGGTTGAACAACTTATAAAAGAGGTTATGGATATGGAGGATTTTTCCTCATACATACTGAAGTGGGAGTTCTGTAAATATAAAATAAGACAATATTCAATTGACTATAGCAAAAAGCTTAAAAAGTCACAAAGACAGGAGGAAATGAAACTCATCAAAGAGCTGAACACTACATGCAACAAACCCATACTTACTGACAATGATAAACACAATCTATTGTCATTGCAGACAAAGTTGGATGATATGTATGCCAAAAAAGCAAAGGGTGCTTATATTAGATCTCGGGCTAGATGGATAGAAGAGGGGAAAAAAAATTCAGCATATTTTTGTCGCCTTGAAAAAAACAGACAGCAAAGAAATGAAATAAGATCATTATTGATTGACAATAACCTATGCAAGGATCAAAGGGTGATTTCTAAAGAGATTCTAACTTTCTATAGCCAACTGTATACTTCAAAGGGCTCAGAGACTGAGACTCTCAATTTTTTTGAGGGTATTAAACAACATATTCCACAAATTACAGATGTATTCAGAGACACTTGTGATGGAGAGTTACAAATTCAAGAAATGGATGCTGTTATTGGTAAAATTAAAATTAACAAATCCCCAGGTGTTGATGGCTTAACTGCCAATTTTTACAAACACTTCTGGCCAGTCTTACGCCATTGTCTTTTCAACACATTTCTGGAAATACTTAACAGTCACACACTTTCACCATCTATGAAACAAGGAATTATAATACTTATTCCCAAACCAGGGAAAAATGCAATGGTTTTAGATAATAGAAGACCTATTACACTTCTCACTACAGACTACAAGATTTTAACTTATGTTTTTGCAAACCGTCTAAAAACAGGTATTGAACAATGTGTTAGTGAGTCTCAGTCAGGCTTCATGAAGAATAGATCTATACATAATAACATCAGGTTAGTTCTGGACATTATAGATTACAGTGACATGATAGAAGATGAAGGGTTTATTCTCTTTTTAGATTTTTTCAAAGCATTTGATTCCTTAGAACATAACTTCCTCTTTCACTCTCTTGAATGTTTTGGTTTTGGTAATGGGTTCTGTAACTTTGTCAAGACATGCTACACAGACATAAATAGTGCTGTGTCTCTTCCCAGTGGCACAACTACACGTTTTCCAATTCAAGCAGGAGTAAGACAAGGCTGCCCAATCAGCCCGTATTTATTCATCTTGGCAGTAGAAATGTTGGCTATTCATATAAAAAATTACACAGAACTAGCTGCACTCCGTGTACTTGATACAGAGCTCATAATAAGTCAGTTAGCGGACGACACAACAATTTTTTTGAAGGATAAATATCAAATCCCAGTGGCGATTAAAGGGATTTTACTCTCCAAAGCCTCAGGGTTGCGACTTAATATTGCCAAGTGTGAGCTCATGCCTATCAAACAGTGTGATGAATTGGTCATTAATAGTATTCCAGTTAAAAAGGAATTGAAATATTTGGGCATTCACATAACCAATGACAAAAAGAGAAGAGTCAAGCTGAACATAACAGATACCGTTCAGAAGGGGAAAACTAGGCTGGATATATGGCAGCAAAGAGACTTGTCTGTTTTTGGCAGGGTGTACCTAACAAAAATGGAATTTTTATCTAGATGCATCTATCCCTCACATTCCTTGGCCATCCCAAAATATGAAATCAAAGCGGTTAATCAGGCTACTTTCAGCTTTGTATGGCGAAATAAAACCCACTATTTACAAAAAGCATACATTGTAAAAGACTTCAAGGAGGGGGGGTTAAAGTCATCGACTTTAACTGTTTAAATGGCATGATAAAACTTAACTGGATTAAGGAGTATTTGAAGAACAATGAAGCCTTTTGGTATTGTATACCCAGACTGATATTTAATAGAGTTGGTGGTTTGCCTTATCTCATGTCATGTGACTTTGCCACTTCAAAATTACCCATCAAATTGTCAGACTTTCACCAACAAATTCTAATGTACTGGAAGCTCATATACAAGCACAACTTCACACCCCATTCTTCCCCGATTTGGAACAATAGATATGTTACTCTGAGTCGTAAATCCTTGTACATAAAAGAATGGAAAGAAAAAAATATTTGGTCCATATTGAATATTTTGGATGCTCAAGGGAACATTTTCACCTACGAGTCATTTTGTGTTAAGTATGGCTTTTTTCCACCCAAACGTCAATTTAACAAGGTCATTAAAGCTATCCCTGAATGTTTGATTAATACTACCCAAAACCTTTTGAAATATGACAGTTTACTTCCCAAGTTGCCTGATTTAAATGTGAAAGGTGTGCATCTACTAGATATCAAAAGTACAAACAACTTTATCAGAGAATGCTTAAGAGAAGAGTTTCACCCGGGGAGAACCATAAGGAAGGCAACCTCTTGTACTGAAAGTCAGTTAGTCACACTCAGGACTAAATATTTGAAGTTTCCAATTTCACCAAAAGCAAAAGAGGTGCATTTTAAAACTATGAATAACATTTATCCATCAAGAGAATTGTTACACCATAGATTTAATATAGACTTAGAACTGTGTTTGTTTTGTAAAAGGGAAATAGATGCAACTGTACATATTTTCAGTGATTGCATTGTGACACAAAGTTTTTGGATTGCGGTGAAGAACTGGTTGGCAATACCTGGGCCTAGGCTTACAGCTGAAGAAATTCTACTTGGTAGCACAAGGGGAAACTCAGACGAGAATTATTTGGTGAATGTGGTTATAATTTTAGGTAAATTCTTTATACATAAAACTAGATTTCTAAAAACATTCCCTCACTTTATAGTTTTTAAAGAAGAGTTCGGTGCATACTGTAATTCTCTTAATAAAATGAAAAGCAAGAAAGCTGTTGCCCTTAAAAATATTATATACAATTTAATATAACAGACCTTACAAATGTAGAAATGAAATTACTTTCCTATTCTTATTAAATCTCTGTGGTAGATGTGTTTTTTGTGTGTTGTTTTGTTTTGTTTGTTTTTGTCTGTTCATTGTTTTTATGTTTCTCTTTTTAAAATGATACCCATACTTACATACTTGTAATGTAGAGAGAATTGAGAATTGTAATGTAATGAGTATTAATTGCAATAAAAAAAAAAAAAAAAAAAAACAACAACAAACTTACTGCTGCACACATGCTCACAACCACACACACACACACACATGTTCACAGCTACACACACACACACACACACACACACACACACACACACACACACACACACACACATGCACAGCCACGCTCAAAGCCACAGTCAAACAACGACACATGAACCCGCCTTACACCAGCAACAAACTTATCTCACACACACTCTCACTGCCAACTCACACAGACAGCGCCATATTAGGCTGTGGGATTTTTTTTTGCAAGGCCAAACCATTTCAATTAATGATTTGAAGAAGTGTGAATAAAATAAATGTTGAAAATAATAAATGTTCACATATGTTATAACAAGTTGGTAGCACGACATTACACAAAAATTGTGAAAGCCTGCAAGAATGTCAACAATGTCTTGACGTCAAAACACCATTCAGTGAAGGAAACAGAAACGGGTGTGCAAGCGCTAATCAAAACCAGACACCAGAGAACTATTAGCAATCAGCAGTTGGATTCAGTAGACATGGTTTGAATTTAATATTGCTTGACATCCGTGCAGCAAAAAAAAGACTTCTGCAGATTCATTGCATTACATAACATTACTTATTATATGGTGTGACGTCATCGGTCGAATGCTCCATTCATGAACAATGGGGCTCCCCAACGTTCGCACGTCTGATATTTCAGATAACGGACGGGTTGGTCTATATCAGACCGCTGTCAATGGCAACAAGACTTTTCACTGCTAAAGCGACTTTTCAACAAGACTCTAATCAGCTGCTGTGATAGACAACACCTGTTGTCTAGGCTACCTGTTGCCTAGCGGTGTTCCACAACGGCACTGTTTTGTTTTGCGCAGCAACAATCTTTTGACATGAAAAATTATAATAAACTTAACATTAAATAAAGAAATGTCCCCGCCATGTGTGAATCATTTAAGTATAGGCCTATCCATATAATAAGCGGGTTAACGTTCGGCGAGTCGGTCGCTTTGTGGAATAGCAGCACTTCCCGCTCCGCGTCGGGGTCTAAAGATTCTCTCTGTCGGTGCTGCTATTCCACGGTAGCGACCTTCTCGCCGAACGTTAACCCTTACATAACAGACACTTTCATCCAAAACAACTTACATCAAATCGACTTACAGTTATTTTAAGTACATGGTATTGGTTACAGCTCCTGGAGCAGTGTGGGGTTACTGCTCAAGGGCACTTCACCCATGGAGTGAGATATGGAGTGGAAGGGTGGGATTCGAACCTGCAACCCTCTGAGCCCATCTCATTAAAACCCTTTGAGGAGTAAGGACTTTCCCCACGTTCTTCTAGAATTTTATTTGAACACTCTACAGCTCCCATAGAAGTCTGTGTTAAAAATCTTGCAACGTCCTTATGACATCATAATGAGAACTCAAAATTTGGGCAAAATTCTAATCACATATTTGTGATGGTACTCCTCAAAGGGTTAGCCACTAGGGCAGGGACGGCTGCTTTGACTTACAAGGAGGACATAGATAAGATAGCATGTGCAGAGTTAGAGTGGGCTGAATACAGAGCACAGCAGCACACAAAGCAAAGCAAGCAAAGCAAAACTAACAGGCAGCAGCAGTAAAACTAACAGTGAACAAGGTTGCCAGATAAGGCTGATGATTTCCAGCCCCCAAAATAAGGCTCAAAACCCGCCTGGAAGCACCAAAACCAAATAAAAAAATGGGTGTTTTTTCCTGCTAAATAAATGCCATGTTTACCGGCAGAAGGCCATCCTAAGCAGCCGAATTGGGCGGGAAATCGCCCAATCTGGCAACACTGACTGTGAAGGACCTACTGAATGCAGCAGGACCAGTAGGGACAAAGCCAGTTTGTGCACCACAGGGGTTAGACCGGGGCTGAGTTTCCCAAAAACTCTTAAGTAGTACTTAAGCCTCAGTAGTACTTAAGTATGAGGGGCCGTCTAGGCAATATCATATCACAAAAAGTTAATGCATAAAATAGTCGTATTGGCCTACATGCAATGTTTTGTTCTGGTACATGCAAATAAAATGCTTGCATATATGAGGTAAAATAATGTCGTTATAAACTTTTAGTGATGATGTGAAACCTATTTCTGGTATATTGCCTTGGTGGCCCCTCATACTTAAGTACTACTTAGGCTTAAGTACTATTTAAGAGTTTTTGGGAAACTCAGCCCAGGTTGTATTGATGCAACCAGCTCAGAATCAGGTATAGCAGGGGTTCCCAACCTTTTCCAACTTGGGGCCCACTCAAAATTGTCACAAATGTTCGGGGCCCACCTCTGACCCGATTACGAATAAAACTCACATAAATCAGCAGCAACACACACCAAAATGTGATTATAATTTTTAGAATACTATTTCAAGGCCCACTTGGTATACCTTCAGGGCCCACCAGTGGGCCCCGGCCCATAGGTTGAAAATCACTGGTATATGTGTACTATGTCTACACT
>NC_085870.1:2029978-2047478 GCF_034702125.1 Engraulis encrasicolus
CTTGGAGGAATTTGAAGTGGCCCTTGGAGGACTCTATGGCTCTTGGAGGAATTTGAAGTGGCCCTTGGAGGACTCTATGGCTCTTGGAGGAATTTGAAGTGGCCCTTGGAGGACTCTATGGCTCTTGGAGGAATTTGAAGTGGCCCTTGGAGGACTCTATGGCTCTTGGAGGAATTTGAAGTGGCCCTTGGAGGACTCTATGGCTCTTGGAGGAATTTGAAGTGGCCCTTGGAGGACTTTATGGCTCTTGGAGGAATTTGAAGTGGCCCCTCGAATGAAAAAGATTCCCCACCCCTGGACTAGACCCTGGATTACAGCAATACACCCCCCCCCCCCCGCCCCCCGAAATAATAATCACATTTTGGTATGTGTTGTTGTTGATTTATTTCAGTTTTATTCTTAATTGGGTCAGAGGTGGGCCCCGAACATTTTAGACAATTTCGAGTGGGCCCCAAGTTGAAAAAGGTTGGGAACCCCTGACATATACAATGCAACCCTGTAACTTTATTTTTCGACATCACTTTTGTCCCTCTTCTTACTGTGTGCTTTGAATTGACATGCCCTGTTTATATTCATCACATACCAGGCTGACGTCTATAATTCTCAATAGAATACGCTGCGGTTGATGACAACAGCTGTCCTGATATATATTACGCTTATTCTCAATCTCTCTCTCTCTCTCTCTCTCTCTCTCTCTCTCTCTCTCTCACACACACAAACGCATGCACTCACGCACACATGCACGTAAGCATGCACGTACGCACGCACGCTTGCATGCACGCACGCACGCACACACACACGCACACACACACACTTATGCCCAGTGAGTGTAGGCGGTTGGTTCCTCTCGGCTTTGTCTCTCTTAAGCCCACTCATGTTGAGCAGGGGTGTGTCCCCCACACTAGACGTGCTGAGTGATAAGGAGACCAAGAGGGAAAACCACAGTTTTGTTTCTCTGGAAATCAAGCACCTCGGCTGGGCAATAGGCGCCACAAAGGAGGATGCAGTGGCTGCGTTTGGGTCTCACCTAAATGAGGCTTTCTCAACTTTTACTGCAGACAAATGAGTGGAGTGCAGCAGCAGTAACATTGTTAAAGGGACACTGTGTGAGATTTTCATGTGTTCATTTCCAGAATTCATGCTGTCCATTCACTAATGTTACCTTTTTCATGAATACTTACCACCACCATCAAATTCTAAGTATTCATTATGACTGGAAAAATTGCACTTTTCATACATGAAAAGGGGGATCTTCTCCATGGTCCACCATATAGAATTTCCAAAAATAGCCATAGCCATGACTGTACTTGGACCATGCTAGAAAATATTTGTTTATTACTTAGTTAACTTTCATGTAAAGACCAAATTTGTCAATAGGCAGCCCAGTTTCAATGAGCAGCATAGTTGCAGTAGGCCTACCTTTTTTGACCATTTCCTGCACAGTGTACCTTTAAGAAATAAAGAATCAGGGGAAAAAACACGCACAACCACTTTAAAACTCGTTTTGGCGCCCTTGCCGGTATGCTTACTTTATAGCCCATCTATATGGCTATAACTATAGCGGTCTGTCTCTACTTCCACTCTGCATCAGGTTATGTGGGTTGTATGTAATATACTATGTATGTATGTAGGCCTGTATATAGGCATGTGTCGTTTGTAATTTGTCAGTTGTGCAATAGTCTTGTGATGTGATGTGATGTGATGTGATGTGATGTGATGTGATGTGATGTGATGTGATGTGATGTGATGTGATGTGATGTGATGCGATGCGATGCGATGCGATGCGATGTGATGTGATGTGATGTGATGTCAGACAGACAGACAGAAAGAAAGACAGGCAGACAGACAGACAGACAGGCAGACATACAGACAGAGAGAAAGACAAACAGACAGACAGACACACACAGATACAGACAGACAGGCATACAGAGAGAAAGACAAGCAGGCAGACAGACAGGCAGGCAGAGAGACAGACAGACAGACAGGCAGACACACGGACAGACAGACAGACAGACAGACAGACAGACAGACAGACAAAGACACGGACAGACAGACAGACAGACAGACAGACAGACAGACAGACAGACAGACAGACAGACAGACAGACAGACAGACAGACAAATACACGGACAGACAGACAGAAAGAAACTACGGGGTGTAAATCTTGTTTTACTGGAGGGCCATGGGTAAAGCTGTCCTTTTGTTTACATTAGTGAGTGCTTTTCCTCTATCTTTCTGAATGAGCGCTTTAGGGCCAGATTAGCCGCTCTCTTACGCTTCTCTTGAATGAGGTAAAATGTGTGTGTGTGTGTGTGTGTGTGTGTGTGTGTGTGTGTGTGTGTGTGTGTGTGTGTGTGTGTGTGTGTGTGTGTGTGTGTGTGTGTGTGTGTGTGTGTGTGTGTGTGTGTGTGTGTGTGTGTGTGTGTGTGTGTGTGTGCGTGCGCGTGTGTGTGTGTGTGTGTGTGGTTAAATGATTGTGAGGGTTAGTTGAGGTGGTGTGAGATAAGGTACCTATGTGTGAAGATTCTGATTAATCGAGGTCATTTAAGTCAAAACTTTTTGGATTAGTTGCTGGCAATTGATCTTCTTTTTCGAGGCTTGAGTGCGTGCGTGCGTGTGTGTGTACGTCTGTGAAGATTCTCATTAATCCTGGTCACTACGCTAGATAACAGCATAGTGGACCTTGGGGACCCAATTGGAGCGTCATCAATAAAATTATCCCATGATTGCTTTGCTTAAAATAATACAACGACTTACTGTGCAAGTTGCATTCGATATTTCACTACAAAAAAACAGAATTGATTGAAAACAACTAACTATGTACAGTATAATTGCACTAATATGGAAACTTCTGAAATCGGTCATAGTGAGGGACAGCCCAGCCATGAAATAATAAAAGAAAACAAAAAGGATGTTTAGTGTGCTGACCTCTCTCTCTCTGTAACAGTCAGCCTTTGTCCTGTGCCTTTTCCTGGGATGTGCACAATCTTCACCTTCAACTCATAGTGAGGGGTAACCATGGGGTTTGAAAAGTCCACAGTACAGCAGGCATGGTGGACTGGCCAAAAGCACACTCATCCAACCCGCTCTGTCCCCTCTTAGCTCTCACTACACATCACACTACATGTCATCTGGCTACTGTAGCTGACATCCCTACTAATCCATGACCACCTAACCGATTTACTGCCTTAAAGGTACACTGTGAGATTTGTAGTTGTTCATTTCCAGAATTCATGCCACCCATTCACTGACGTTACCTTTTTCATGAATACTTACCACCACCATCAAATTCTTAAGTTGTCATTATGACTGGGAAAATGGCACTTTTCATACATGAAAAAGGGGATCTTGTCCATGGTCCGCCATTTTGAATTTGCAGAAATAGCTGCAAAAAGGACTGCACTTGGGTCACACTAGAAAATATTAGTTTATTACTTAGAAACATCAAATTTGTCCATACGCAGCCCAATTTCAATGAGCAGCATAGCTGCGGTACCTTTTTTGACCATTTCCTGCACAGTGTCCCTTTAAGCAGACGCATAGCCTCAGAGGCATGTCTTTTCACCAAGCTAGACTCTACTCTACTACTGTGCTGTACTGTACTAGACAGGCAGCCCCTCCGGGCCTCAGAGCTCCTAGATTAGTGTCTCTCAACGGGGGCTATACAGCCCCCCAGGGGGCCTTGGGGAGCCCTATGGGGGGCGTTCTGAAGGATACATCTGAGAGGGGGTGGTGCTTAGGTGCCATTGGGGAGCATTAGTCTACTTTATTTTTCAATACTAAGTGGGCCGTTGTCAGGCTTAGCATGAGCTCAAAGGGGCGTTTATTTCCAAAAAAAAAGGTTGAGAACGACTGTCGTAGATGGTGAATAACAGCTCACACCTCTCTACAGTAGTGACAATCTTATTTGAAATGCTCATTCCTTTGAATGTGCGCTCGGGGCTCTAGCATCGACTTTCAGAGTTTAAGGGCTGGCCAAAGGGCCTATCGGCTAATCCAAAAAGCTAGTTATTTAGTGCTTTATCAGCAACACTTCAACCCCTATTGAGCTTACACTCTCCTCTCATAAGCTAACACTATAACAATGTGGGTTATCTAGAATCTAACTTTAGATACAAGTATGTTGGTTCATTTACAGGAGGGTGCGGTCGATTGTTAGTTTTTTTCTGTGTTTGCTTGCATTGTATTCAGTTGTTAGGCCCAAGTGAGTGCCGCTTAGCTTGACTTGGCTTGGCATGTGAGATATGTTGTGACAAGAGCTTAAGCATCACACACACACACACCAACACCAACAACAATGGGTTTTGGTATGAGGTAATTTTTATTGCTGTGGCGCGGTGTTCTTCTGCGTTGCGAAATCTCTTTGCGTAATTGACGGTCTTTCAATATGTCAAGTATGCAACCTTCATACCTGGTGCGCTGGTGACCTGTCAAACGCGCTCTCCTGTAAAACTCTGCAGCGAGATCCTCTGTGACACTTTGATAATGTATGTCCATGGGAACTGTCAAGAGTGGAGGTGAGATGCTGGATATGAGAAAGTGACGAGCGCTTTGAGTAACTTTGATCCTTTTGCTTGCATTTACTTGAGCGCTTTGGCTGTTGTGGTAATGTGAAGAACGTTTAACCCATTGATTCCTAAAGCACCTGCAAAAAAACGCCTGATAAATGCCGTTGCCCTTTTTGGGAAAAGGTGCTGTAAACCTACAAAAACTTAAAATATTTCAGCGTCCCTAGCACATAAAAACATGAAATTAATTGCATTTTTTGAAAGCCCATGCACCCATGACCCCGAATGCGGCATAATGCATCTCCAGGCACTAGGGTCAATGTTGCGCTATGCAGCATCAGGCATCAATGGGTTAATCACTTGAACTTCAGACATGTGCCCTCAGGGCTTGGCTGCGAAGGTGAATGGGTGCCACCTCTGCATGTGTCCAGGGTTGGAGCATTGCAGGGTTCCTCCTCTTAAATTAAGCCCTGACAGATGTCCTTATAGGATAGGATGAGCCTTTATTGTCTCTTCTAGAGAGAAATGTGGTATGGGCACAGGGAGTCTAAACGTTTACACAAAGAACACATGTCAACACATTCGACAAACATAAAAACACTTAACATGCAGGACTGGACCACAAAACATGTAAACATGTAGCCTACATCCAAACATGCACATATACAAACAATTATATCATACCATTTTTCTTTGACTGGCCTTCTAACAACGGTGATATCGTCATCACTCATCAAATACCTGGCTTGACAGATGTGCTAACTGAGATCAGCTGATACACCTAAGTGGTTTCTTCCCAAACCTAGATTGTGTGTATGTCGGTGCTGTGCTGTAGTTGACTGTGAATGGTCACCCTTCATCGACATCATGTTATCAAAAGATTTGGAAACTATCGAAAATGTTCTTAGAGCTTGAAAGACCTGTTGGTTCCTCAACCAAGAAGCTTCATTAGTTTCTGGTTGCTTTAAACTCTTAACTGTCAAAACCCGCCGGCGGGTTTGAGATTCCATAGAATTCCATTGTTGTAGAATTCTACTGAGGATTAAGTGGAGGAATTTACAGACTTTTCAAAAGTCACAGATTTGATAGCCTGGCGACACCATCCTACTACGTACTTCCACCCATAGATTTGGGCTCCGTACATAGTCTGGCCCAACCCTGCTAGGTCAGTTCGCTCACGGTTCTGCCAATCAGCAAACAGTTGAGAGTGTTGCGCAAATTTGACCTAAACCACCATAATTTGCACAGACAAAAGTGTCCAGATTGTCCCCTCTTTGTCGAACGTCGCCTTCCTAATCCTTGCACCTTGACACACATGAGCGGTGATCTTTGACATCATTAAGCGGATGTTACCTCATCCTGAATCTCTCTCGGATCTCAGGACTCTCAGACAGCCTCAGGCACCATAAGTCCCCACTACGTCCAGTGGTCTGCCTGGTCTACCTCAGGCACCATAAATCCCCACTACCTCCAGTGGTCTGCCTGGTCTACCTCAGGCACCATAAATCCCCACTACCTCCAGTGGTCTGCCTGGTCTACCTCAGGCACCATAAATCCCCACTACCTCCAGTGGTCTGCCTGGTCTACCTCAGGCACCATAAATCTCCACTACCTCCAGTGGTCTGCCTGGTCTACCTCAGGCACCATAAATCCCCACTACCTCCAGTGGTCTGCCTGGTCTACCTCAGGCACCATAAATCCCCACTACCTCCAGTGGTCTGCCTGGTCTACCTCAGGCACCATAAATCCCCACTACCTCCAGTGGTCTGCCTGGTCTACCTCAGGCACCATAAATCCCCACTACGTCCAGTGGTCTGCCTGGTCTACCTCAGGCACCATAAATCCCCACTACGTCCAGTGGTCTGCCTGGTCTACCTCAGGCACCATAAATCCCCACTACGTCCAGTGGTCTGCCTGGTCTACCTCAGGCACCATAAATCCCCACTACGTCCAGTGGTCTGCCTGGTCTACCTCAGGCACCATAAATCCCCACTACGTCCAGTGGTCTGCCTGGTCTACCTCAGGCACCATAAATCCCCACTACGTCCAGTGGTCTGCCTGGTCTACGTCGGTGATTGTCAAACTATGGGCCGTGGCCCACTGGTGGGCCCTGAAGGTATTCTAAGTGGGCCTTGAAATCATTTTCTACAAAATTACAATTCCATTTTGGTTTGTGTTGCTGTTGATTTATTTGAGTTTTATTTCCTAATTAGGTCAGAAATGGGCTCCGAACATCTGAGACAATTTTGAGTGGGCCCCGAGTTGGAAAAGGTTGGGAACCTGTGGTCTAAGTGGTCTGCTCTGGGGGCTCCAGACCTGCAGCCCCCCCCCCCCCCCCCCCCCCCATGGCCTGTGGCCTCTGCTCCTGGGCTGGAATTCCTGGGGTCAGCCAGCCGTTTCCCATCGCTGTCTTCTTGGGGAGGGCAAAAGGGGACCATTGACCCCCTGACCCCATCCCTGTGGTGATGGAGCATCGGTGGGTGGCTGGGTGGTGGGGTGAGTGGATGGATGGATGGGTGGGTGAATTGGTGGTTGGGTAACCAATGGGCAAGGTAAGGTCATCCCTGAAAAGAGGAGGCTGGCTATCAAAGGAGGCTGAGGTAGGAAAAAAGAAAAAAAGAAAGTTTTGAGGACGGACGGGAGTCCACAGCCCAGCCGGGACAGCGGCAGCTCTGCCTTTTTCATCTGTTGCTATAAATGGCTTAGAAAAAAAAGAGGTATCGCACACCAATAAGGTCTTTCTTGAGGTGCTGGCTTATTGTGCATATAAATGTTTAAAGAAAATAAAGAGAATGCCACACACACCGCTTCATGTTTTAATGTAGAAGTAACATTTCGGCCGCCTGGCCTTCTTCAAACTTTTTCAAAATTTTTCAAAAAACGTCACTTGTACATTAAAACATTCAGCAGGGTGTGCGGCATTCTCTTTATTTTCTTGAAATAAATGGCCGTCGCTACACTACCATGGGGAGGAGGAGGGTGAGGAGGAAGAGGAGGAGGGGTAGGCTGCAAAACAGTAATTGTCAACCGTGTGGTTGTCTGAGTCTAAGCTCCCCCTTTTGTTTCATTTGTCTCCCACCTCTGCTCTGCTATAGGGTCTCAGCCCCGGTGCTCTGGGCCATTGTCTGCATGAAGGGATTTCTTTACATCTGGGGTGGGGAACCTTTTTCATTCGAGGGGCCACGTCAAATCCATCCTAGGGCCGTAAAAGTCCTCCAAGGGCCGTATTTTGAACACAAACCAGGATATGTCATATTTCATGTGAAGCTGCATAACATTAAAATTATACCAGGGGCCGGATGAAACGGCCGCAAGCGGCCCTCGAGACAGAGGTTCCCCACCCCTGCTTTACATGCATTGACAGCATTGAGAAGAGAAGAGGTGTCTCCATGCGAGCAAGACTCAGGCTATTGATGAGGGAGGGGGCGGAGGAGGAGACAGATATTTTGTGAAGCTGGCTTGATGTATTGTCAGTGGATGATAGTCGACAACTAGGGATGGTCTCTCTTCTTTTGTACAAAGATCATGTTTAGGTGAAGCACACACAAAGTCACAGAACCCCCCTTTGAATGGCTCAGTGCTGGAGGGTGGAGGGTGGAGGGTGTGGTATAAACTTTCACTAAAGACGCGATAGTGTAACGTGCACGCACACCACGCACGCACGAACGCACGACTCCATGTATGCATGTATGCCTGTATGTATGTATGTATGTATGTATGTATGTATGTATGTATGTATGTATGTATGTATGTATGCATGTATGCATGTATGTATGTATGTATGTATGTATGTATGCCTGTATGTATGTATGTATGTATGCATGTATGCCTGTATGTATGTATGTATGTATGTATGTATGTATGTATGTATGTATGTATGTATGTATGTATGTATGTATGTATGTACCGGTATGTATGTATGTATGTATGTATGTATGTATGTATGTATGTATGTATCTATCTATCTATCTATCTATCTATCTATCTATCTATCTATCTATCTATCTATCTATCTATCTATCTATCTATCTATCTATCTATCTATCTATCTATCTTCAAAAAATAGAGTGCAGATCTTCCTGCTTGGAGTAAGGGTTTTTTTTTGGGATGTTTTTTATTTATTGGATAATTGCTCCTGAGCTGACCTCCTTCCGAGTCATTGCAGAGTAATTATCAAAGCATCAGTGTCGTCCCCGCTCATCATCACCCCGACGGGGCTCTGGCTCCTCCAACAGGAGGGGGGGGGAGGTGTGTGGAGGGGTGTGGGGAGAGGAGAGGGAGGGAGGTGTGGGGATGGGGGGGGGGAGGGAGGTGGGGAGGGAGGTGTGGGGGAGGAGGAGGAGGAGGTGAGTGGGTAGCGTGGGGTGGGGAGAGGAGGGTAGGGGGGAGAAGAGGGTGGTGTGGGGAAGGGGGTAGGGGAGGTGGGAGAGGAGGGAGGTGGGAGAGGGGGGAGGGGTTGCTGGTAAGGTCGGCCTTTGAAGTGACCTCTTGGTCCACCCCCTGCTGTGCACGACTGGACTGGAGCAAAAAAAAAATCATGACGGGCATTTTCAACCCGGACCGGTGTTCTGTCGAGATATGTCGCCTCATCGAGATGAGCGACCGGTAGCCTTACTCGATAGAGGTCTTCTATCGATTTGCGCTGCCTCATCCAAATGACCTTGATTTTCCGTGGAAGACGTTTCAATCGGCCATGGTCCACGTAGGACTGTTTTAATAACCATTACCATAACATTTTTAGTCGTCTAATAAGAGCTACTTTGACCACAACAGCCAAAATCAATATTTAAATCAGACTCGGAGAGGTCAGTTGTGGCGGTATGAGGACTGATATCAATACATTGAGGGGAAGACCAGGCCGAAATCCTCGACAGTCCACCGTGCAAATGCTCTGTATGCCATATGTTCAATGCACACAGCAAATGCCCTGTATGTCTTGTGTCTGTATCAGTGGTGTAGTCTACATAGAACGCGAGTATACGGAGTATACCCACTTCTAAATTTCAGGGATTTCAGTATACCCACTTAAAATTGATTGATCCATTGTTTTGAATAGCACAAATATATACAGTATACCCACTTCAAAAAAAATCTCAAATATACAGTATACCCACCATAACAAAGTAGACTACACCACTGGTCTGTATGTCTTATGGCCAGTCCACCCGTCCTTCCCTGCTACGCACACTGCATGCAGCCCCACAGGCAGATCTGGCCTCTGCTACCTCTCCAAATCCATCAACGTTGCCAGGACGTAGACGTGGACTGGACGCGTGCCGTGCACCCACCACTTGTCTGATCCGACCAACCCCCTCAGGACTAAGACCTCGGGACTCATCTACACAATGAGTTACAGGCGAGATACTGCCGTTTTTCTGGTAGGCCTTCAGCTCGACACAGCGCGACTCGGCCACCTCTTCCACAGCTCAATCGTAAGCAAAAAGTGGCACGCTGTGTCGAGCTGTAGGCCTACCAGAAAACCAGCAGTGGCAAAAAGGCATAAAGGGACAATACTTGCCTGAAAGGTATATTGTATAACAGCAATTAAATAAAAGCAAAACAAAACAAAACAGAAAATACCTGCAGAGAGGAACATGAGCGAGAGACTACAAAATGTTTAAATGTACATCCGAGTACAAAATTGTGTGCACTCACTGTACATTCTTTAAGTGCAGTGTATGTTATCTTGAAGACTTTTAAAGATCAGTTGTTCAGCTTCGTTTGGTGATCTAATTCACATGTTTCAAGTGGCTTTATTCTTCCTACAGTGGCAGCATGTCAGTATGTAATAACTGATGCATGACATGTTAAAGTCACCACTTCTTCTTTTGTTCCAGGTACCTACAGGGACCACTCAAGGTATTCTGTTTCATGTCAAGGAGGCTTGTTCTTTACCTTACCTTACCTTACTTTACCTTACCTTACCTTACACTTTACATAACAAATGCTTTTATCCAGAACAATGTACAAAACAAACACGCCACAGATATGCTGAGGAACTGAAACAGATATGCAGAGGAACGTACAGGCCTAACACGGTGAAGTCAGTTTGGGCATGCAAGGAGGCTTGTTCTTTACCTTACTTTACCTTAACTTACATTACACTTTACATAACAAATGCTTTTATCCGGAACAATGCACAAAACAAACACACCACAGATATGCTGCGGAACATAAAGGCCTGACAAGGTGAAGTCGGTCTGGGCATGCAAGGACATCGCAGGAGTGTAGCTGAGGTGAGGTCACCTAGTTCAAATCAGGAATCTCATAGTGAATTATTCACTACTATAGCATGCTCCTTTGATTTGCACCTCATGGCAGTGCTGTCAGTGCTGTGTATTTCATATTCTGTTATGTGTTATGAATGTTGGGAACAATCCTTCCGTACTAAATTAATTAATCTTGAATCGTGAACTCAAGCATGTATTGGCAGCAACAGTTAGGCCACTGTGATCGTCGAAACAAGAGCAACACAGAACAATATTAAACTGCATTACTACTTTACACAAGACAGAACAATATTAAATTGTATTACTACTTTACTCCCCTTGAGAGCCACATCGACTGCAGGCGGTGTGTTATGTAAACACGTCAGCAGCACACCTCAGAGTCTGGCTCCACAAGGCCTATTTCAGACCAGAATGGGAAAACGGGGCAGGACGGGAGCCATTTTTTACCGGCGGTGGTGAAAATACATGTGGGGTGTCTCAGATGGCGCACTTGTGCACTTCGGGCACTATATTTCAGTGCATAGGGCGCTTTCAAAGTAAAATTTTGTTAGTTCAGTGCACTGAAAAGCGCTCGGATGATGCCCTAACAATGGCGTAAAACGCAGTGCTTGAACGATGGACACTTCACGCACTAAACGGGCGCCATGTTGACAATAAAACGGAAGAAACGTGACGTTCAGTTCAGTAGAAGAGTTTGGTCAACTGTCTCCTGTATTTCTGTAAGTAATGTTGCTGAGACACCAACCTTTTCATGCCAAGTATTGTACACAATAGCTGCCAGTTGGGATGTAGAAAATGTAAATGCAAGCACGACACACTGTGCAATATAAACAGTAGCCAACCGATATTTTGGTGAGCTAATTCTAGCTCAACCGTCACTTCCAGACAGGGCACAGTGCATAGTCCGCCGACTTTTTCACAACACTATGCACTGAAGACCCCCAGTGCACTGTGAGCACTATGCACTGACTGTCAGTGCACTGCCATAAGTGTGACATCTGAGACACGGCAATGGAAACAGATCTGTCCTTTCACACCAACAAGGCGGTGGTCAGGCGCAGGGGCTTCACACTGGCACCTGCCAACTGGCCAAATGCTGGTAAAACTGGGCTGGGGTGGCTGGTAATATTGTCAGTGTCACTAGCCAATTTGGCAGGTAGCTAATTCTCTGGTATGACATCAGAATAGCTTATATTCTGCACTTTGCCCCGTGTGTATCAATTGTTTGTATTAAAGTTCAAGAAACAGCTCAGTTACTGAGTTTCTATTTGTTTGATTAGATTGTTTGATTCAATGTAGAAAGCTGTACATTCATCTTCTTCTTGCTTTGGCACCTCATCTTCTGAGGTCTGATCTACAGGGTCATGTTAAAGAAAAAAAACAATACCAAATGTATGGCTAATAGGATAACTAAATGGCTAGTGACTCGGGAAAACCACTAGCCATGGTGGCCGGCAAGCGAAAAAGTTAATGTCAAGCCCTGGTCAGGCGGTGGCGGCGCGGGAGACGACTCCATGCCACACTGCATTTGGAAAATAGAACTCGAGCTGAGTTTTGACAGTGGTGGCTGTCTGGTGGGATTCCGGTTTAACCCATTGTGTCCTGGAGCCATATACAGCTCCAGGCCTTTTTATTAGAATACCATGAAAAAGTTGATTTATTTCCATAATTCCATCAATAATGTTAAACTGTCATGGATTGTAGATTCATGGCCCAGTTTTTTAACTATTCCAATCATTATTTTTTTTCTTTTTATATACGTTGGCCTTCCAGCTCAAAAAACCCATGAATTGGGGAATTCGCATTATTAGAATATTGTTATAAAATCACATTTTTCTTCATCAAAATTCGGGTCACATTAAATCAGTTGAAATTTGGTACTTTCTACATAACATGCAATGGTCAATACTTGGTTAGGACATTCTCTGTCTTCATAATGGCCATGATGCGTTTAACATTGAAGTCAATGGCAAAAACAGTGCATGGGAGTTATGGAAGCCCAGATATCCTTGATGCTTTGCTGTCAGCTGTTCTTGTTTGTTGACCTGGTGCCCCACACTTCCCTCTTCAATATACCCGAAGATTTCCATGCCACGTTTTGGTGTTAACTCACCAGTTTAATTCTAACTCAACAGAAATTAAACCCCATTCATTTTCAATGGGGTTTCATTTCTGGTTATTTAGAATTAAACTGGTGAGTTAGCGCCAAAACGTGGCATGGAAATCTACAGGGTATATTGAAGAGTGAAGTGTGGGGTACCAGGTCAACAAACAAGAACAGCTGACAGCAAAGCATCAAGGATATCTGGGCTTCCATAACTCCCATGCACTGTTTTGAACAGGACTGGCTGTGCACGCCGATGCTGTCCGTGTGCAAGGCTGAGTAGACCACACCACCCAATACTCTGTGTGCCCCGTCTGGACAAACTAGGAGTGTTAGCCACTCTGCCTAGGGTGACCAGATTTGTAGTCTGAAACCGGGACACCTCCTCCGTGACTGAAGGACAATATTTGGCGGGCGGGCGGGTCCCCCAGGAAGATTATTACTTTTTAGATTCAATTTTCTGCATTCTAATCAATTTTAGAGGGAGGAATGACAAATCACAACTGACTCCTTCAGACTTTCTATACAAGCGCTGGCTGCCATAAATTGTGGCAGGTAAACATGTAATCTTTTCCATATATTTACCCTGATACCTAGACATGGTGCAATGTAGTGGGTGGCCAAAACTGGGACATATTTGTGTCCCGAGAGGGTTTGCTCGGGACCTGGGACACACAACTCCAAACCGGGACGTCTGTTCACCCTAACTCTACCCCCCTTCTGCTGGGGTCACTTTTGGTGACATGTGTGTCCCCCCCCCCTGAGAAAGACACGTCACACTGAACAAGTGTCACTTGGTGCTGTGAAGCGCGCAGCTCCTGAATCAACAAGGCCTGGCTAACCCGCTAGCCCCATCCACCACCTTAGCACTATGTTTACACAGCTAACATGCTCACTCGCACTCTCACTGGGCCTTTCTCAAAACCTAGTGCAGGGCCCTTCCAAGTGTATCAGCCTAATTAGTCACGCCCAGTGATTGGATACTCTTTGGTGAACTCTACGGAATATCCAATCACTGGGTGTGACTAATAAAGAGTATCCAATCACTGGGGTTGACTAATTAGGCTGATACACTTGGAGGGACACTGCACTAGGTTTTGAGAAAGGCCCACTCTCACTCTCACTCTCTCTCTGTCTCTCTCTCTCTCGCTCTAAACTCTCGCCTGTACTCTGACTTGACGTGTGTTGGCTTTTGTTTTCTTGTTTACCCTGCTGTTATTTACAAAAGGTGCGAGTTGTAAATAGGGGTGGTGAGTGACACGGACAGGAGTGTGTCCTGGCTGTCCCCCACTTCCACACCGTCACACCCCACCCCTCGCACCACTACCACACCATCACACCCCACCACTATCACACTTATCCTCACCTACTGTATGGCCCCACCACTACCCTCTCCCCAACCTACCATCCACTACCACCACTATCACCTCTTCCTCTCGTGTTGGGTTACATTAAGAGGTTAGTCACTCCACCCCTCGCACCACTTCCACACCGTCACACCCCACCCCTCGCACCACTTCCACACCGTCACACCCCACCACTACCACACTTACCCTCACCTACTGTATGGCCCCACCATCCTCCATACTCCAACCCCCTCTCCATCCACTACTACCACCATACTCCAACCCCCTCTCCATCCACTACCACCATCCTCCAACCCCCTCTCCATCCTCTCCATCCTCCATCCTCCAACCCCCTCTCCATCCACTACCACCATCCTCCAACCCCCTCTCCATCCACTACCACCATACTCCAACCCCCTCTCCATCCACCATCCACCATACTCCATACTCCAACCCCCTCTCCATCCACAACCACCACTATCACCTCTCCCCAACCTACCATCCACTACCACCACTACCCTCTCCCCAACCTACCATCCACTACCACCACTATCACCTCTCCCCAACCTACCATCTAGGGTGACCAAACGTCCGTATTTCCCAGGACATGTCCTGATTTTACGACCTGTCCTGGGCGTCCCGGGATATTTTATGAAATGATGGAAATGTCCTGGTTTTCTTGTCAATGAAACATTGAAACTCACTCACGCAGCTTTACTGGAGCCTGCATTTCAAATAAATTCGGATGTCATCAACATTGCTTTAAAGGCCAGGGAGCACAATTCCAACCTGTTCATTTTCCGTAGGCTGTTGTGCTTCTCACTTGTAGCATGCGCCACATTCCGCACCTGACGTAGCAGCACTACGCAAGAGTATTGGCACGCCGCGGTGGTATAAAATTGTAAACATCTAAGGCCCCCAACCATACCCCACCTCAACCTACCACTCAACCCGAATGCCCCCACCCCACCTCACTCCATCCTCCAACACACCACACCACCCCACCCCCTCCACACCACCCCACCTATGGCCCCAACCATACCCACCCTTATCCTCCACACCACCCCACCTATGGCCTCAACCCCAATACCCCCCCTCACTCCATCCTCTAGCAACCCCCATGCCCCCCCCCCCCCATCTATCCTCCACACCACCCCACCTATGACCCCAACCATAACAGCAGCACCCCCCCCCCCCCCTCACTCCCCCTATGGCCCCATCCATCCCATCAGCCCCCCCCCCCCCCCCCCCCCCCCCCCCCCCCCCCCCCCCCATCGGCACGTATGGCCTCAACACCCCCCCCCCCCCCATCGGCACGTATGGCTGCTGGGTAATCAGGCGTCCATCGGGGCCCCTGTGGAAGCGGGCGGGCGGCCGGGCGAACACAAAGGACACGCTGGGGGTCATTCATGCCTCCCGCCCCCTTATCATCACACATTACATAACGTCACGTCCAGCACAGCACAGGACCCTGGCTTGACACTGGCACCTGCCAACCGGCCAAATGCTGGTAAAACTTGGCTGTGGCTGGTAACAATTTCAGTGTCACTAGCCAATTTGGCAGGTAGCTTATTCTATGGTATGACATATCAGAATAGCGTATATTCTACACTTTGCCCCTTGTGTATCAATTGTTTAGTTCAAGAAAAAGCATAGTTACTCAGTTTCTATTTGTTTGCTTTATTTCCATGTAGAAATCCATGCACTCATCTTCTTGCTTTAAGCACCCTATCTTCTGAGGTTAGATGTACAGCGTAGATAAAAAAATAAAAATAATGAAAAATGTGTGGCTAGTAGAGTAGTTGGATGGCTAATGACTCGGGAAAACCACTAGCCACATCGGCTGGCAAGCGAAAAAGTTAATGTCAAGCCCTGGTCCAGGACACTGGCCAGCGGTGGCAACCAGGGGAGGGGGGGGGGGGGGGGTGTCATTCTTTCATTCTTCCTTTCTTCCTCTCTCTCTTTTTTTCTCCTGCATGGGGGAGTTATGACGGTTGGGTGTGAATTCTGAAGTGATTTAGGCGGGAACGCGAGAGGCGAGAGATTGAGAGAGATTGAGAGATTGAGAGAGAGAGATTGAGAGAGAGAGAGAGCGATTGAGAGAGATTGAGAGAGAGAGAGAGCGCGAGAGAAAGAGAGAGAGAGAGAGAGGCCCTGTGAGAAGTGGTGTCGAGATGAAAGAGAGAAAACATGAATGGAGGCCTCTCACTCCCTTCTTTCTGTCACTCCCTCTTTCCGTCTCTCGCTCTCCCTATCTCCATCCCTACGCATGAGGAACAAGAAAGGAAAAAAAACAAAGAAAGAAAGAAAGAAAGAAAAGAAAAAAAGAAGAAAAACAAGTGACAGGGACTCTATCTTTCTCTATCTCTTCCACCTTCTCTCCATCCCTCCCTCCCTCCTTCCCTCCCTCCCTCCCTCTCTCCCTCCCTCCCTCCCTCCCTCTCTCCCTCTCGCTCCTTGTGGAATGCCATTCATATATTCTGTGAAGCCATATGAATTCTTTATGGCATTCTGAGAAAGTCGGCTTGGGTTCCAGGGGCCCGCTTGCTTGAAGTAAAGGGCCCCCACTTCCCCTCTGGGGGGTTTTTGGGGGTCTCGAGGGAATAGGGGAGCAAAGGAGGGAGGAGAGAGGAGCGATGGAGGAGAGAGGAAGGAGGAGGGAGAAGAGAGAAAGGGGCTACCCCAAAAAAGAAAGCAAAAGGTCTCATAAAGTAACGACCCCTCTTCCAGAAGTGGTCGATTTTTATTGCGCGTAAACCTTTAACACCAGCTGATAATGAGGTACCTGAGCGCTCGCACACTCACCAGTGAGGACAAGCTACAGTCTTGTAAAAAAACAAAGATGCATTTTGCTCAAGTGGTTCTTCGGGTTTCAGTAAACGCACACCGTTTGAGGTGCGTACGGCAGACAATTAGACTCAACTTGAAAAAGAATGGTCGTCGCACACTCGAACTCGAACTTCATGCAGTTACATTCAATAAGACCAACGTTTCGGCTTACGCCTTCATCAGGGTCATCTTACACACAAACAGCAGAGTGTTAACTTCAAGTGGACCACACCACTGCCACTGACTTGCTGGGTGATTAGACCGTACTCTACACTGTAGTCAAGACGGAGGAATTCATGTCTGGCCAATAGCCAATAAATAATGTTGTACGGAATACAGAATGCAAATGCTTCATCTTTTATTAGACCGTTACCTGTGTGTGTACTGTATGTGTGAGCATGTGTAGGTGATTTTTGTCAATATCTTATTTGTATGTTTTAGTTTAACTGCACGTTGGAGACTGATCAAACGCAATTTCAAACT
>NC_085870.1:2052478-2054978 GCF_034702125.1 Engraulis encrasicolus
CAGCGTGTATCTGTCTGTCTGTCTGTCTGTCTGTCTGTCTGTCTGTCTGTCTGTCTGTCTGTCTGTCTGTCTGTCTGTCTGTCTGTCTGTCTGTCTGTCTTTCAAGAAACAACTAAAGACCTTCCTCTTTCGAGAGTATCTACTACTAATGCTTGAGCTGGCCTAGCCCCAGGGCAGCCTCTTGACATGATGTCTAGTTTAGTTTGTGTGTATGTGTTTGTGTGTGTGTGTGTTTACTCGTTATTTACTCTTTATTTACTCTTAAAAAAAAACAAAAAAAACTAACCCTCTTTGCAACTGCACTTGTTGTTCTGTATATCTCCTGTGCACTTTGTATTTGCTTGTGATGTTGGCTTGATTATGTCTTCTTTTGAAAGTAGCTTTGGTTATGAAGCGTCTGCCAAATGCAATGTAATGTAATGTAATGTAATGTCTGTCTGTCTCCCATCTGGCCATTTGATTGGATGCAGACAGTAGCCGAGTCATTAGTGCTTACCTGCTCAGGTGAGTGGCCCACACGGCTTTATCTGTCTCAGTGACTGTGTGTATCATCTGCTCTGTGTGTGTGTGTGTGTGTGTGTGTGTGTGTGTGTGTGTGTGTGTGTGTGTGTGTGTGTGTGTGTGTGTGTTCTATTGTTGTGCTGTTATGTGATGCCACATGAGTCAAGCAACCCATTAGCGCTTCTCTCTCTGTCTGTCTGTCTCTCTGTCTCACCATCTGTCTGTCTGCCTGTCTCTCTCTCTGCCTGTCTGTCTGTCTCACCATCTGTCTGTCTGCCTGCCTCTTTGCTTGTCTCTCTGTCTGTCTCTCTGTCTCACCATCTGTCTGTCTGCCTGCCTCTTTGCTTGTCTCTCTGTCTGTCTCTCTGTCTGTCATGTCTCTCTGTCTATCTGTCTGTCTCTCCGTCTGTCTGTCTGTCTCTCTGCCTCTCTATATGTCTGTCTACCTGTCTCTCTGCCTGTATGTCTGTCTGTCTGTCTGCCTGTCTCTCTGTCTGTCTCTCTGTCTGTCTGTCTGTCATGTGTCTCTGTCTGTCTGTCATTCTCTCTCTGTCTCTCTGCCTGTCTCTCTGTCTCACCATATGTCTGTCTGCCTGCCTCTTTGCTTGTCTCTCTGCCTGTCTGTCTCTCTGCCTGTCTGTCTGTCTGCCTGTCTCTCTGCCTGTCTGTCTCTCTGCCTGTCTGTCTGTCTGCCTGTCTGTCTGTCTGTCTGTCTGCCTGTCTGTCTGCCTGTCTACCTTTCTCTCTGTCTGTCTGTCTGTCTGTCTGCCTGTCTCTCTGTCTGTCTCTCTGTCTGTCATGTGTCTCTGTCTGTCTGTCTGTCTGTCTGTCTGTCTGTCTGTCTGTCTGTCTGTCTGTCTCTCTGTCATTCTCTCTCTGTCTCTCTGCCTGTCTCTCTGTCTCACCATATGTCTGTCTGCCTGCCTCTTTGCTTGTCTCTCTGCCTGTCTGTCTCTCTGCCTGTCTCTCTGTCTCACCATATGTCTGTCTGCCTGCCTCTTTGCTTGTCTCTCTGCCTGTCTGTCTCTCTGCCTGTCTCTCTTCCTGTCTGTCTGTCTACCTTTCTCTCTGTCTGTCTCTCTGTCTGTCTGTCTATTTATTCCCCATGAGGCTGATTGTTCATGTGTAGACACTAGACACCTGGACAGATTATTATTGTTGACATGCTCAGGTGATTGGGCGACACTGCTTTATCTATCTGTGTGTGTGTGTGTGTGTGTGTGTGTGTGTGTGTGTGTGTGTGTGTGTGTGTGTGTGTGTGTGTGTGTGTGTGTGTGTGTGTGTGTGTGTGTGTGTGTGTGTGTGTGTGTGTGTGTGTGTGTGTGTGTGTGTGTGTGTGTGTGTGTGTGTGTGTGTTCTATTGTTGTGCTGTTATGTGATGCCACATGAGTCAAGCAACCCATTAGCGCTTCTCTCTCTGTCTGTCTGCCTGTCTCTCTGTCTCACCATCTGTCTGTCTGTCTGTCTGTCTGTCTCTCTGCCTGTCTGTCTGTCTGTCTGTCTCTCTGCCTGTCTGTCTGTCTGTCTGTCTCTCTGCCTGTCTGTCTGTCTGTCTGTCTCTCTGCCTGTCTGTCTGTCTGCCTCTCTGCCTGTCTGTCTGTCTGTCTGTCTCTCTGTCTGCCTGTCTGTCTGTCTCTCTGCCTGTCTGTCTATTCCCCATATGGTGGATTATTTATGTGTAGTAGAAACTAGACTGCGTGGCCAGATTATTACTGTTTACCTGCTCAGGGGAGTCGACGGCTTTATGTGTGTGTGTGTGTGTGCGTGCGCGTCTCTCTGTGTGTGTGTGTGTGTGTGTGTGTGTGTGTGTGTGTGTGTGTGTGTGTGTGTGTGTGTGTGTGTGTGTGTGTGTGTGTGTGGGTGTGCATGTGTGTGTGTGTCTGTGCATGTCTGTGTGTGTGTGTGTGTGTGTGTGTGTTGTGTGTGTGTGTGTGTGTGTGTGTGTGTGTGTGTGTGTGTGTGTGTGTGTGTGTGTGTGTGTGTGCGTGCGCGTCTCTCT
>NC_085870.1:2076860-2081860 GCF_034702125.1 Engraulis encrasicolus
AAAAACTCGTTACGGGGGGGGCTTATCGCTTCGTGAGAAAAGTCCTAGAACAACCACCCACCCGTGGTCCATGGACATGCATGCGTATGTGTGAAAACAACATACTGTACACATACGCAACCTCTGGGCAATGCCAATCGTCACATGGCCAATCCTTAAAAAGGCACCGATACCTCTGGGGGGCAGTTATTCTGTAAGACCCACATCACACACCCATGCGCATGCGCATGCACTCAGGCAGGCATGCACATGCGCGTGCGCATAGACACAGACACAGACACAGACACAGACACACACACACACACACACACACACACACACACACACACACACACACACACACACACACACACACACACACACACACAATAACTCTCTGTCTCTCTCTCTTTCATACACACAGGCGCGCGCACACACAAGCGTACATTAGGGATGCAAATTATCGATTAATTCATTAATCATTAGTTGATAGTGTTATCGATCGACTTTCGATTAATTGATAAGCGGCGTTTTTTCACCTAAATTTCATAGGGCCTTTTAAAATATCAGCTAAATAGTTAAAACACTGAGTTCAAAAAGTACATTAAATTATATTGAGAAATTATATAATGAGAATTATATTATGATCATTAAGCCCATATTGTATTTTATTGTATGATGTTATATTATATTATTATAATATAATTATAATTATGCATTAGGAAAAGAAAGCTGTTTTCTATGGCATCTCCACACCACCTTTGGGGAAGCATTGCTTTCATCCAGGAGTGAACTAGTAGCCCCACGCCGCCCCTCTGTCGCCTTGCCTATATGACAGACAACATTGAGTGAAACGTGATCAGACTGACTTGTCAGCATATGTGTCAGCCAACCACAAGCATTTTAATTTAATACGCTTCAAAATAAAGAAATGCTATATGTTGGGTAGTGTGTTGTTGTCCATAATGGATAGTAATGTCAACAAAGTTCGTTTCTGAACAAAAAAAAAGTTATTTCCTGTGTCTGTAAGGAGAGCTAATAAGCTAACAGGCTCCATTGAGAATGAATGGAGCTGTGACAACAACACTTACAGCTAACATGGATTCACCTGAAATTGAACCAGAGACGTGCGGTCAGGGTAGGCAGGGTAGGCAGTGCCTACCCTGGAATAAATGTCTTAAAAATAAAAACTAACACGTGTTTTAAAAAATATTCTTCAGAGTTCACATACACAACAATAACATTGATTCAGCATAAATTATGAGCTGTTTAAAGTACAGTATACGCAGGACAACGATCAAAAACCTAAGTAATCGCACGAAGCAAAGCGCTCAGGCTTGGGCAGGTTGCCGTGGCAACGCGCAGTCCCGGCTGGTAGCAGAGCCTGTGAAAGCAGAGCTTTCGAATGCCAGCCAGGCAGCCCGGTAAGGCTCGCTTTTCCTCTGCCTACCCTGCCTTCAATGCTGTCAATGTAGAAGTTTGCGCATGCGTATTAAGTTGTCTCATAGCTTGTCAATGGGACTAAAAGCAGAGCCTTTACTCTGTGGCGGGAGTATGTGAGCCAATCACAGCGCCCAAAATGAAAAATTGTTACAATTCAGGTGTAATAACTATGCAATAGCCCAGCGAAGACACTCTGCATTCAGCACTCTATCGAAGACTTTGGAAGTGAAATATCGGCAGCTATGTCAACAATTGCACATCTGAAGTGTTTTAGCAAGCTGGATTACCAGCAGAAGTTGCTTACCATCAATCGGGCCAACACCTCCGCGATTTATATCATCGCAAGGGGCAGAAAATAGTACGTACATTCCATCAGGAATGGTATGAGAGAAAAGAGTGGCTCTGCGGGTGTTAGCAACCGTCTGTTCTGCTTCCCTTGCTTGCTGTTCTCAACACAGCTAGCAAGGCAAGGCTTGTTCAAACTCACGTACAGAAAACATGGCATGCAGTCTTTGGCGTTTTGCCTTTATTGCAAAAAAAGCCGAGAAGTAGCAAGAAAGATGGTTCAGATGACAGGCAATAGCTGAGCCGTTTGCAATCGCTGCATTGTGGAAATATTCAACATCAGATGGGTAGCAGCTTCAAGTAGTTTGAACACACTGGGACAAAATATCTTCATCATGTCAACCACCCCGGGCTTTTAATGGAACTAACTTGCATGGAAAACATTCTCGTGATTCTGCTTTAAGGTAAGATTCATCTAATTATTAAGCTGTGGATAGCCTTAACATGAACATGCTCAAGTTTCTCGTGGTGCCTTTTGTTGATGGGTCAGGGAGGTGTTGACATTGAAGATTTGTGCTGTGGACACGAATAGACTGTGTGTATGAACGCGAGATTGTTTTTTGAGCGTACGACATGACTTCATTTTCTTAATTTATTATGATGATGACTTGATACGCGATGCGTGAGGTGTGTGGAGCCTGTTAGCAAGTTGACGTGCAGCTGTGTTCTTTTGAAGTGCACGGTGTAGAACTACGAGATCAACGTAGGGGCGGTGGGGCTCGCTCGAGTGACTGGGATGGGTGCTCACGCACTCAAAAATTGACTTGATTTGAAACAACTTGCACCACCGTTGCTAAAGTGTTTGAGAATACAATCACGCACAAGAATGAGTCTCAGAAGTGTTTTCGTTGGTTTACTCGATGTACCAGTATTTACTGTCTGAATGCACGGCTCATGTTTGTTGAGTTCGCAAGCAACCCGCCCCCTTGCCAACTTTACTTCTTGTCTGTGAGTGTTTGATTACCAGCACAAAATGCGTCAATGAAGCAGGAACTGTTACCTAGGTTGGTTGATTGCTAAATGTAAATCGTTTCCCCTCACATGCTATGGTGTGATTCACAGTTGGTGAACTAGACATTTTATCTTCTAAACAAAGTAGGCTACACTGCCACCCTGCATCCATGTGAAACACCCTGGCATTTGCAACAGAATAAACAGAAGAGGAGCAAAGGCAACTGCTAAAGCCAAAAGTTAAAGCTTTTCCCCCAAAATGCTGTGATGTTGTAGCTTTCTAAATTATTGTAAAATGTAGGCCTACAGGTCCTTAAATGTGTACAAAGTAGGCTATGGGTCCTTGAGCTACCAATTTGCCAATTTGGCAAAAAAAGTCTAGCTGGCCTTTTCAAGAAATTGAAATTATGCATTTTCACTTATTGTTTCAGATGTAAGGTCTACTGACACAATGTCCAAATGTCTAATAGTTTAGCCTATTTACTTATTTAGTTATTAGAGCTGTGGTGGCTAAGCACTGATGGCATTTTATATTATAGCCTACTTTATATTTACAGTATTTAGAGAAACATAGGCCTACTCATTTGTTGCACATTAAAGACCTTATCAGCATAGGCCTACTAGGTGAATAGGCCATCCAAGCCATACCTTGTGGCATAAGGCCTCTCTCACACACTCACACACACACACACACACACACACACCACACACACACACACACACACACACACACACACACACACACACACACACACACACACACACACACACACACACACACACACACACACACACACACACACACACACACACACACAAACACACACAAACACACACACACCATGTTACATTTCAGATCTGCATGAAAGGGGGTACTATTTGTTCAAAGTTTTTAGTCTTTTATAAACGTTTTTAGCTGATAGTGACTCTCCAGATTTGGTTAAAATGCAGGAAATTGCATCTAAGAAATACAGCGCTAAAAAATACACAAAAAATATTGATTTTCTATATTTACTGCCTACCCTACCATACCCCTCACTGCACGTCACTGAATTGAACAGATGGTGCTCCACTTCATGCATGGTCATATATATTCATGCCCAGTTCAGCTAATACTAGTCTTGATATCTGACAGGGTGTAGTGGTTAAAATTACAGCTCACAATTTGAAATGACTACGTTTGTGATTTCGCTAGTTAGCACGCTAAGCTAACCTAGCAAGCTTAACCCTACAGTAAAATGCTGCTTGCAGTGACATTTGCCTGTCTTGAAAGATCGTTTTTCTCATAATTCAAGCAGTAACAACTTACACCATTGGACTTGGCATAATCACAGATTCAAGTACACATCTCCAAAAGACCCATAAGAACTCTAGAAGTTGCAATGACAATTTAATAGATAAAATCTGCGCACCATGGATTTGAGTAGGACTAGAACTAGAACCACTCAACAGTCTCTAGCGCCCTCTAGCGGTTAATCGCGATTAATACATTTTAATCGAGCAACCTCTTGCTCGACAACTAATCTAAAGTCGATTAATCATTTGCATCCCTATCGTACATGCACATAAACACACGTCCCTTTCTTTCTTCCTAAGTCCCGGCTGGAGTTCCTCCTAAACTGAGTGTAATGTGCCCACGGCAAGCGTTGCGTTTCTCTCTTGGTCTCCCTCCCTGCTCTGCAAGCCTCATGTTTCTCTCCTCCTCTCCTTCTCTCGATTAACCTTTAAGAGTGTACCGTCACACGACGTGACGGGAATGTTCGGATAGTGAAAGTTCTATAGAATTCTAGGCGCCATTCAATACAATTGGGAATTTTAGAATCTTGCATTGTTATAGAACGCATTCTTTTTATAGAATGCTCAAAAACCCACACTCTTAAAGGTTAAATCAATTATTTTACCCAGCCCTAATTCAGAATCAAATAGTCCTGCCGAGTTTACTTCATTCCGAACTGTGAAGTGTTAACATGACGTTTTCAAAGCGGAATTAAGCTAAATAAGCTATTAAGCTAATTAAGTTTATTCCGAATTAAATATCTCATGTAAACGTAGCAAGTGTGTATGTGTCCGAGTCGGTGTGCAAATGTATGCCTATGTGTGTATGAGAGAGAGAGAAAGACAGAGAGAGAGAGAGAGAGAGAGAGAGAGAGAGAGAGAGAGAGAGAGAGAGAGAGACGTTGTGTCTGTGTACGAAGCAGAAGCAGAGACAGAGTGTGTATGTGTGTGTGTGTAGGTGTGTGTGTAGGTGTAGGTGTGTGTGTGTGTGTGTAGGTGTGTGTGTA
>NC_085870.1:2086860-2091860 GCF_034702125.1 Engraulis encrasicolus
TCTGGCCACGCAACTGTGTTGGAGGTAAAGCGGTGATGACACTTCCATATAATACTTTTTTATGGTGGAAATTTATGCACACAAGAAAAAAGCAAAAAAACCCAACATTCTCATTACTTTTTAGCTGAAAAATCATTATACTGCGTTCTGTTGTGGTATTACTGTCTACACCAAAACCACGGTGTCAATGGAGAAGTGCAGTATAATGCGCATTATACTGCGTTCTTGGCTAGTACGACGTAACCTCCTAAAACCAAAAAGCGCAGTATAATCAGTTTTTATCGTTTTTTTTTCTGAAACGGGACCAAGTTGGATCAAAAAAATTTAACACAAGAAAAATAAGGTATTTTAAAGCCAATTTCCGGTCTAAACCCATTTTCAACCATTTTCAAGATACTGTGTTCTGATATTGTAGGGCAGTATACTAGTATACAAGAAACCCATGTCTACTATGCGCAGGACTTGGTGAAGTGCAGGTACAGTGCTTGAGGGTGAGGATGGGGGATGAGGTAGGCAGGTAGGCAGGTAGGCAAGGTCATTAAAGGGACACTGTGTGTGCTGCTCTACATAATCCTGCGATGTGATTTGAATCTGATCTTGAAATCTGATGTGTGTGTTTTTCTCTGCAGGTTATTCTGGACCTGAAGGGATCCGATTACAACTACACGTACCAGACTCCGCCTGCGTCGCCTAGCAACACCCTATCACGCAAGAGCAGCATCAGCAGGTAGTTTGGGGCCCTTTGCTTGATGTTAAAGGGACACTGTGAGATTTTTAGTTGTTTATTTCCAGAATTCATGCTGCCCATTCACTAATGTTACCTTTTTCATGAATACTTACCACCACCATCAAATTCTAAGTTTTCATTATGACTGGAAAAATTGCACTTTTCATACATGAAAAGGGGGATCTTCTCCATGGTCCGCCATTTTGAATTACATTTTTGTAGGGTTAGGTGAAGAGGAGAGGTGGGGAGGGGGGTCAATAGTGCTGAAGCGTGGGTAGAGTAGAGGGGGGGTGTAAAGGTGGGTGGGTGTGCAGAGTGCAGGCTACTGACCGTGGGAGGGGATGGTGTAAAGGGGGTGGGTGTGCACAGAAAAAGCTACTGACCGTGGGAAGGGATGGTAGCTGAAGCGTGGGTACAGTACATGAGAGTGGAGCTGTGGTGTGAAGGGTGTGAGGGTGTAGACAGTGTGCAGGCTAGTGACCGTGTGAGGGGATGGAGGGGGTGGTGTAAAGGGGGTGAGGGTGTGCACAGTAAAAGCTACTGACCGTGGGAGGGGATGGTGTCCTCGGAGCAGGAGGGGGTGGTGGTCTGGGTGCTGTAGCCGCTGGAGCAGTGCAGAGAGTCACGGCTGGTGCGCGGAGCCTCCGAGTTTAGGCCACCGCCCCCCAGCGTCAGGGCCAGCTGCTCGCGCGCAGACTGGGGCTGCGGAGAGAGACGGAGGGAGAGAGGAGGGGAGAAAGGAGAGGTGGAGAGAGGTAGAGAGAGAGAGAGAGAGAGAGAGAGAGAGAGGTAGAGAGAGAGGTGGAGAGGGAGAAAGAGAGAGAGGTGGAGAGGGAGGGAGAGAGAGGGAGAGAGAGGGAGGGAGAGAGAGAGAGAGGGAGAGAGGAGAGGTGGAGAGGAGAGCGATAGGGAGGAGGAGTGAGGGGAGGGAGAGAGGTGGAGAGGGAGGGAGATAGGGAGGAGGAGTGAGGGGAGGGAGAGAGGGAGGGAGAGAGGTGGAGAGGGAGGGAGAGAGAGGAGAGCGATAGGGAGGAGGAGTGAGGGGAGGGAGAGAGGGAGGGAGAGAGGTGGAGAGGGAGGGAGAGAGAGAGAGAGGAGGGGGGAAGAAGGAGAAAAACAATTGTTGTTAGTGAGGAAATCAATGTCATCTGTATATATTGTATCTGCTTTGCCAAATACAACTAGAGGGTTGTAGAGCTACTGTCCGTACTGTGGTGAGAGCCAACACTGTGCTGGTACATT
The DNA here is from genome assembly GCF_034702125.1 of Engraulis encrasicolus. NCBI lineage: Eukaryota > Metazoa > Chordata > Actinopteri > Clupeiformes > Engraulidae > Engraulis > Engraulis encrasicolus. Next base: position 2,088,830 of record NC_085870.1, read on the forward strand.
GAATATTATGGCCAAGTCAGTCTTGGAAACGTGTTTTTCCTCGCTTGGAAAAGTCTAGATGTGACCACAACAAACTGCATCGGAACACTTGTAATACATACAGTACCTCAGGGTGCGATTTTTCGAAAAACCAGAAGGGGGGACGTGCTTCTGACTTTAAGCAATATCAATGGAAATTCATTAAACTGTGATTCAAATTATATAGAAAAAGTGGCGATATGAAAACCAGAAGGTGGGACAATCCCCCCCATCTCCCCCTTACAAATCGCACCCTGCAGTACCTGATGTTTTAAGCGTGGATGGCGGGGACACGTCCATACCACTTTTGAGGTAAACCGGGCTTGTCCGCACCACTTTTTCACAAACATAATGCAAAAATAGCCTGGACAATTCGCCATATTAATGTCCCCTCCACTTTCCATGCCAAACCTACACCTTTGCCTGATATCCTGAGTGCAGTTATCTGCTGTACGTACTCTCACCTATCGACAACACAAAAGCTAACAAAAGCTAGCAGAACTTCTGACTGAAACTCAAAACTTCTGACTGAAATTCATGGAAAGTAATCAGTCAGATTGATCCCTCCAGTCCATGTTTTCCCTTTTGGCAATTCACACAGCAGGCACCTCAGAGACCTCAGGCCTGTTGTTCAGAGTGACCTCTACTGGTCCTGTGCTGCCACCAGCAGGTTACCACTTGGTACTGCACAACTCACTAGGCCAGGGTTTCCCAAACTGTGGTGCGTGCACCCCTGTGGGTGCGTGGCCTGCGAGCTAAATAGAGCAATGGTAATGGATATGTGAGTTTTTAATTGTATGGTGAATTGTACGCTTGAAAAAGCATCAAGTCTATTGGAAATGAGGATTCCTAAATGACTCTGCATAATATGCAATGATTTGTGCAGTGAAGCCATATTTGAGTGGCTATAAGTACACCAAAACATTTGCTCAGGGGGTGCGTGAACCACATTGAAATATACAAGGGGGTGCACGGGGGAAAAAGTTACTAGACCAATTCATTATGACACGCACGCACAGACAGTAACAGAACATCTCCACTTCATCACTGTGACCCGTTCAGGCAGCATAGCTGAATGTTGAAGTGACTGTGACGGCAAAGACACAACACGTACACAAAATCTGCTGAAAAACACGTTGAAATGTTTTTTATGACTTCAAGACTTTGACGCTGAATGGTTGCTCTTGGTTGGCGCACGCTCTCTCTCTCTCTCTCTCTCTCTCTCTCTCTCTCACTCTCGCTCTCTCTCATACACAGGTGAGTCATGATTGGTGCAGTGAATTTTAAAGAATTTTAGAGAGTGTTTGTGCGCATGCAAGTGTTTTCTCATCCTTTTCTGGTTGCATACTTCTTTCCCATTTTCTCACAGTCTCTCTCTCTCTCTCTCTCCCCCCCCCCCTCTTGCTTACATACAGGTGAGTCATAATGCGGTGCTTAACCGTTTTTTTTTTTTTTTTCCCTTCAGTTTTTCTCTCGTCTCAACACCTGCGGCAGGACAATAGGCCGACCAACGTGCTAAAAGATTTTCTGAGAGCTCACTTCAGTACATGCACACCCAGTAGCAACTTGATAGCCTGCTAAGTATACAGGTCCTTCTTTTGCAAAAAAGAGTGATGACAGACGGGGGAAATTTCCCAGCAATGTCGCCGGGCAACATCGCATAACAAATGTTTAGTTTTGGATGCCTGCCCGGATGACTGCTATCGGGCAACACCTTAGAGAGAGAAAAAAAAAGCAACGAAAAAAGAAAAAAAAACAGGAAGAGTTGAAATCATCAGCAAGGCAACTGACTTATGTGTGATAACCCAATCAGAACATCAGGAGCCTGTCATCTCAGTTGCCTTGGCAACACAGCTCAAACAGTTGCCTCGACATTCTCAACACCCATAATTCCAGAACTGCTTGTTCGGGTGCTGCATTGTAAACGGCTAAATTGTGTTCCAAGCCCCTCTTATGTTCTGTTTTGTGCCTTTCAACACCGTGATAAACCAGCATTATTCCCCAAGCTCTCATGGTTTATTACGTGCGTTGCCCAATCAAAAAACACGCACATCCAGTGACTGGTTTCGGTTGCAGGTTCAAAAAAAGTCAATCCATAAGTAATGAAGAAAACCGCACACCGATGAACTCCCATTTAAGCCATTTTTAATGTGTGACGTTTCGGGCTACCCTGGCCCTTCCTAGTCTGAGGAGGGGCCAGGGTAGCCTGAAATGTCACACATTAAAAATGGCTTAAATGGGAGTTCATTGGTGTGCGGTTTTCTTCATTACTTATTGCTTAGGTCGACCTCAACTCTGACGGCCAGAGGTTCCAAGGAAAAGCCTGCAGACATTCCATTGCCAGTAATATTGGAGGAATTTAGGTTACGAACTTAGTTACAGGAAATGACTGTTACAGTTAAGGAAATGATTTCATACGTTGGCATTTGTTATGATAGAAGAAACCTCTTGCTTGACTTCTTTTGCTTATCTCTTCTTCACTAGCTCACCACTGAGGGGAATCAAGAGAATATGGCCAAAACTTATTTCCCATGAGAACATATTCAAAAAAAGTTCAAGATCAAGATTATTTTTTTTATAAGGGACAGTGTGTGCAGTTAACATTAATGTAGTATTGTTGGGTGTTTGCACTGCTGAGTTTGGAGTAGGTACAATGCAGTAGAGTGAAAAGAACACGTTCACCTCCTCCAAGACTCCTGTTTGACGTTTCGGACGACTATCTTTGCCTTGCCTGTGATGTCAGCTCACTTCACATCGGAGATGGGTACTGTACGCATGTCGCCCAAATAGTCACGATTAAAATACAGTAACCGGCTCCTAGGTGTTCAAGACTTTATTTCTGTTTTGTTGGGAGGTGCAGCGCTGTCAGAAGAGGACGTAGAGGAGTAGGAAGGTGGAATACAAGATGGAGGAAGAGGACGTAGAGGAGTAGGAAGGTGGAATACAAGATGGAGGAAGAGGAAGAGACAGATGAGGAAGGAGGGAGGCAAAGAGGGTGGAGTAATAAAGAGGC
>NC_085870.1:2094360-2106860 GCF_034702125.1 Engraulis encrasicolus
AGAGAGAGAGAGAGAGAGAGAGAGAGAGGGAGGCAGAGAGAGAGAGAGAGAGAGAGAGTGAATAGAGCTGGATTAGATGGATAAAGAAAGAGATTTAGAGGGAGAGAGAGAAAAGAAAAAAAGAAAGAAAGAAAGAAAGAAAGAAAGAAAGAAAGAAACGAAAGAAAGAGAGAAAGAAAGAAAAGAAAGAAAGACAGAGTTGTACTTTCACCTCCCGCTGGGGCGACCTGACCTAGAAACCTGGGTCACAATTAGGAAAACAATGTCACAGCTCCGCACGGGCCTCCCGGTTATAACCCCTGGCCTCACCCCTGGCGGACTGGCGGCATTTCAGAGATTTTTTTTTTTTTCTCTAAAAGGGCATTAGTAGGTTTGTACTGTTCCCATATTATGCTCCCAACAGTAATGGGAGTATGGTACTATTGTCCCCCCTCTTCCCTCATGATAATCAGTAATAAATAAAGTTAAAATAAATAAACTTAATAAAGTACCGTACAGGCCTGGAATTTCGTCATTTTAGGGGCAAGGCCACTTGGCCTTTTGAGTTGTCAAATATGTTTGCACAAAGGCCAAAGCCAGGGCATCAAGGCCATGAATTAAAATATTTTAAATTGAAATGCAATCAGTATTCATCAGGCTGGCTGGTGTTCATTCAGAGCAAATGAAGTGCAAAATACCAAATTATGTGAAGGATAGTGTGGCCATGTTTGTGCCAGCAAAAAGGAGGACATATTTTTGGTTGGGCGATTTTGGGGTCCTCCCCCCAAGAAAATGTTGGTTTCGTAGATGCAATTTCATGCATTTTAATGCATTTTAATCAATTAGGCATCAGAGAGGGCATCAAGGCCACTGTGGCCTTCTGACAGATATTTTTTTCAAGGGCACAAGGCCAAAGGCCCTCATGGCCCTCATGAATTCCTGCTCTGGTACCGTATCTCTGCCAGCTTTGCTACTATGCTGCTACTACCAATAGCAACAGCAGACAAACCTTGTAACAGCTCAACCACAGGTGTCTGATAAAACCTAACAAATGCTAACAAATGAACAAAAGAAATAAAATACAGTGACAGTTAGATGGTGGTGTGCAAAGACGCGGCAGCGGCCTGTAGTACAATTTCGTTCCCTGCTTTTGACAATGACAGACAATAAACTCTTGGAAATATATATCAATGCCGAATATGCCTGAAATAGACCTTCAATTCCTTCTTATTTCTGATCCCAGTGAAAGGACTCTGAGTGAGGCTGATAGCGATAAGTAAGGCTGGGTGAAATTATCGATTTAATCGATAATTGATTGATTTCATTTAAAATTCACATAACCGATTCACAAGGCACAAAATCGATTTTTTGGTTATTTTTCTTTTTGTTCTTTTTGTTTAATTCGTGATTAATCGATTCAGAGCCCTAATAATCGAAATCGAATCGATACAGGAACATGGCTGCGATACCCCGCCCTAGTGATAAGCTGGCAATCTGTATGTGATAATGAATGTGGAGTTCATTACTGCGCCTGGCCGACCGCCAGCCAACCCTGCCCATTAGTAACAGGCACAAGCTGCTCTCACAGATATATTAATACATATCTCTCACTTGGCTGACAGACTGGCGAGACAGACTGGCACATATAAGCTGGGGATAAAACAAAGGCCCGTCTGATTAGGGGTCCATTAGCAGCTGAGCTAACAGCAGTTGGAACAACGCCATTATTAGCCAGATAGCCACCCACATTTTTAAACTCTTGTTTGGCTTTGGGTCATTAATTACAACACCCGTCTTGTCTGACAACAACGCATTTCTAAAATCTTGTTTGGGGTCATTGTGGGGTCATTAATTACAACACCCGTTGCAACACACCAACACCAACGCAAGCAGGATAATGCCAAATAAATGCAACACAACACAACACAGACAGACGGACGCACAACACAGACTGATACACAGGCAGAGAAACACAGACAGAAAAAAACTGAGACGTTTTTCACCCTCTGTTCTTCCAACTTGCTGTATGCTCACAGAGGTAGGGATGCCATGCGCACACTACACACGGCAAAACACAGAGGTAGGGATGCCATGCGCACACTACACACGGCAAAACACAAGCCCATCCATGTTACAGTTCCAATATAAACCAGAGGAAGAAGAAATCCGCACTCACAAACTGCGTCTCATTATTTATTTATATTACCACCATGTCCAAAAAGCAAACGCGTTTGCTTTTTGGACATGGTGGTAATATAAATAAATAATGAGACGCAGTTTGTGAGTGCGGATTTCTTCTTCCTTAAGTTGACGCTTTTTATCTCGCACCCAAAAGCTTTTCGGTTTTCCAAGAAGTTGAGCGCGTCCTCTGCCAATACAATATAAACCAGCCCACTTGAAAAGCCAAACACGCCAGGTCACACCCATCCACATACGAGACCCACCGACCCACACCCACAACGATGGGGATGTCGTGCCGAAAAGCGAGTCCCTGCCAGAACACGAGTGCCCTCATTGAAACCAATGACAGATTTTTCAGATATTTTTTACACATTTTTGCAGACAAATCCGACACAATTTAAGAGAGCTGTTTAGAACTTCAGTATTAATTTCATAAAATAATCGAAGAATTGTCATAACAAATGTTACGGTTTCATTCAAATAGCTCATATTAAGTGGAGGACGAGTAATGTTTCATAAGCACATGTTTAGTTCTTAAATTATGTAATTCATTCTGCGAAAAATAGCATAATTTTCTCTCAAAAAACGTCATTGGTTTCAATGAGGGCACTCATGTTCTGGCAGGGACTCGCTTTTCGGCACAACAGGGACGCTGGATTCAGAAGCTACAATCCAGTGCCACATATTCCTAAAGATCTGGTTTTACCCACAGCCATGGAATTCAGAGTTAGGGATGTAAATAAAATCGAAATGTATTGATGTATCGGAAGTGTAGGCCGGCGATTTAATTGAATCGCATCGTATCGTGGGGCATTCTTAAGAATCGAATCGCTGACCCCTGTGCAATGACCTAGCTCCATAACACAATAGTAGTGGAAAAGAAATTGGAAAAATTTGAATTGAACCGAATCGCATCGTATCGTGGGGAATTCTTAAGTATAAAAAAAAATCGAATCCCTGATTTAAGAAATGGATACCGTATCGTATCGTCATGAAGGCTGTGATTTACACCCCTATTCAGAGTTATGACAACAGGGGTACAGGAAGTCAGGATTGGTGATTAATGTAGATTCAAATAGTTCTAGCCAGCAGTTTTCTTTTCCCTAGAGACTAACACAGCGGCACTACATACAGTAACAAGCAAAGATTACGTAAAAATGAATTATAATGAATTACATTTACCTTTACTGCACTTTCTGTGTTCAGTACTCACTTCCTAGAACTATTCTGGAACTATATTAATGGCAATCTGTATGTCAAAGGCACCATGAGTTCCCTCATGAGTTCCTCCACTTTGTGTGAAAGCAGAACGAAGAGGTCAATGGGGTTAGCCCAACTCTTACTTCCATGGGTCTAGTTCAGTGATTCTCAAAGTGTGGTCCGGGGACCACTGGTGGTCTCCGACAGAGCTCAGATGGTCCGGGAGGGAATTTCTACTTTTCCAGGACAAGCTAGCAATAGGCTATATTTGCATAATTACAAAGCTAAACATAGTTGAAGTCTTATTTTCACCACAATAAGACAGGCTTGTAAATGTGAATAAAAAGTGAGTGACCTGCAGCGAAACTAGCAGTGTGAAATTGACACCCATTAACTCAGCTAATAGTCAATTCAGTTGACAGGTGATCCTTCGACATGTTTGGGAGGACAAAATGGTCCTCCGTCTGAAAAAGTTGGAGAAACATTGGTCTAGTTTTTACCTTTCAAAATTAGGGCAACTGGCCTGGGGTGAAAAAAATAAAACAAAAAACAAACAAAAAAACATTTGGTATATGCGACACTGGTTTGTACAGCTTCCATGTTCAGGTTGTCCATCCCATTCCCTATCCACCGACCCACAGGCCACAAACACACATACACATACACACACAACCACTCAAACGACACGACACCCAGAGGAGGTTGTGATTGTGCTCTCACAGTAGAGGCTGCAGCAGTGGGCACTGCAGTGGTAGTGGAGGAGGAGGAGGCAGAGGAGGAGGAGGCTCTAGCAGCAGCAGCAGCCTTAGTAGCAGCAGGAGGAGCAGAGGAGGAGGTGGAGGAGTAGGAGGAGTAGGCAGCAGCAGCAGAGGAGGAGGTGGAGGAGGAGTAGGCAGCAGCAGAGGAGGTGGAGGAGTAGGCAGCAGCAGCAGAGGAGGTGGAGGTGGAGGAGTAGGCAGCAGCAGCAGAGGAGGAGGTGGAGGAGTAGGCAGCAGCAGCAGAGGAGGTGGAGGAGTAGTAAGCGGCAGAGTAGGAGGAGGAGGAGGTGCCAGTGCTGCTGGGGTATATGGGTAGGCTGCGGGGGCCGGAGCGCAGGGTGACGGAGGGGGAGCTGCCTTCGCTGAGCGAGCGAGAGCCCTCCCAGCCGTCACACCGCAGCATGGGGCTCAGGGAGCGCTGCACACGCCGCTATCGTCATCATCATCATCATCATCATCATCGCAAAAGGAGGAAGAAGAGGAGGAGAAGGGGGAGAGGAGGAGAAGAAGGGGAAGAGGGTTAAGGGTTAAGATGGAGAAATAGATGCACAGTAAAGGAAAAGGGGAGGTTTGGGGAGGAGGAAAAAAGAGTAAAAAGGTTTGCACACACTGAGGAGGAGGTGAAAGAAGAGGAGGAGGAGGAGGAGGTGAAGGAAGAGGAGGAGGAGGAGGTGAAGAAAGAGGAGGAGGAGGAGGAGGTGAAGAAAGAGGAGGAGGAGGAGGTGAAGGAAGAGGAGGAGGAGGAGGAGGAGGAGGAGGTGAAGGAAGAGGAGGAGGAGGAGGAGGAGGAAGAAAAGTATTTGAAATAAAAAGCTAAACTGGGGAGAAAGACAAAAACACAAGAGGGAAATGTGCATACACATTAGGGATGGCACAAACCGCACCGAAAACCGAAACCGTACAATTCACACACAAACCGAACCGAACCGTGCAATCCATCGCAAACCGCAATTCATGTACTGCCCGGAAAAATATGTAAAACAGAGATTCTAGGAGTATCTTATCCAGTCTCTCTGATTAAAACATTAGCGCATAAGACCAAATCAGAGGATGACACAATTCATATAATACCATTTTCACATTATAAGCCTATGCAAACCATATGTAGGATATTTAGTGATAAGTCCGATTATTTTAGCCAGTGCACCATTTATCATGAACTAAAAAAAAAGAACCGTAGAGAACCGAAAACCGTGACCTTGACACCGCGATATGAACCGAACCGTGAATTTTGTCAACAGTACCACCCCTAATACACATGCATACACTCACACACATACGCACACACGGAGAGGAAGACAGTTTGGAGAGAGAGGAGGAATGAGAGGTGAGACACATGTTCACACACAACAGCAGATGCAGACATGATAGAGGAGATGGAAGAAGGGAGGTGAGGAGATAACAGAGATGAGGGGAAGAAGAGGGGGAACGGAAGACGAATATAAAGAAAAGAGGAAATCCCAAAATGGAACGAGTAGATGTCGCAAAAGAGCAGACAGACCGGATGCAAGAGGAACAGGAGGTAGGGGGGTGGATGCGATGAGGTTGAGAAATTGTGCCACTAAACACAGAAATAACCAGAAATAAAGGAAGTAATGTGAATATTATACAGTCATGGAAAAAATTGAGAGACCACTTCGAAATGCCGCAAAACTCTGCCCCATGTTTTATTTGAAGTGAAGTGACGTTTCGGCCCTCTAGCCTTCTTCACACTTTGAAAGAAATGTCACTTCACTTCAAATAAAACATGGAGCATAGTGTGCAGCATTTTCTTTGCTTTCTTTGGTGAATGAACACTAATCGGCTAAAAGCCGAAAGGAAAAGAATCCTGTCTGTTGCAATGAATCCACATTTTTGCTGACATTGGATTTATTCCAAGATGGCGGCACTCAAGGTTCCTGAAGGTAGGTCTGCACACTGCGGAATAAGCTCCAAAAAAATAACTTTATTAAATTAAAACAGCAACGTTTCCAAGGCTTGCCATGCCATGCCAAATGGCTGAACGTGGTATCTCGTGTTCTATATCTATGGTGCAGAGGAAAGCAATCCATCCCGCTGGCAATCAGGGCTTTGAACCGGTTCAAGGAACGAAAACGAAAACCAGAAACTTTTTGTATTTTACAGGGAACAGAAACGAAACCGGAAACGTTATTATTTTTTATGTTCTGGAACGGAAACACTTATTTAAAAGTAATGGTAACCGGTTAATACCGGTTAATACCGTTCCTCAAACTAAAAAAAAAGTAATTATTTTCCTGTGCACGTTACCATGACGGCTGAGGTTCACGTCCTGTGTGACATCAGACATTCTCTGACTGAATGGATTGAGAGCTGTGGATTACAAAGTCTCCACTCCACATCTTAAATAAGATAAATCAGTGTCATACAAAAGGGCAGAGTTTCCATTGCATCATTGTAAGATATTGCAGAGAAGTGCGTGTAAAGCGCACCGAGAATGCTCTACGTTATTGGGCATCCATGGTCGCTTCAAATATGCACAAACTCATAATGTCTATCATAGCGCTCCCCGTGACCCAAGTCAGCGGGAGGTCGCATTTTCATCATTGAGGTTTATTCTCCACTTAGGTCGTCCCAAATGACAAAATTCTGGAGGATATTCTTTTCATCCGCTTGAATTAACAGTTTGGAAGTAGGCTGACTCATTTGCACTTCCGTCTTTCTTGGTTAATTAACGTCAGTTAGGCCTATGGGGAATAATCAGCTGACAGGAACGAAATTAACCGTTCCGGGAACAATATTTTTTTGTTCTAACCGGTTCGGGAACGTCAATTTATTGGTGGAACTCATAACCGGAAACGTTATAATTCCGTTTCTGTTCGGAACGGAACGTTTGGAAAAAAAATAACGGTTCAAAGCCCTGCTGGCAATTTGCCTTTTTCTCTGTGATGTCGGACAAGTTTGGTTTCCATATAGAACAGTGGGGTGCAAGTTTATGTCTATGGCACTGGATGCTACTTTTCTTGCTTCAAATGCATTTAAATCGAATGCATCTGAAGTCACATGAAAAAGTTCAATATCTTACATGTCTTCCGAGATACCACTCGTCGTTACACCCAAAACACAAGTACACAAAGAGCACCACTCCCTTCACTCCAGTCAATCTGGTGCGTCTCGGGAAAGGACTTGGTAAATGCAGGGGAAGAAAGGAATCACCGGAGCATCTTCAGATGTGGAACATAACTTGCTTTATTGGGCAAGCGCCAAGACTAACGTTTCAACGTTCACACGTCTTCTTCAGAGTCAATAGATACTCCGGTGATTCCTTTCTTCCCCTACTATTCAGCTTGGCTTGTTGTCCTGTTTTGAAAGTAGTCACTTTGGATGAACCCATGTGCTACGTGTAATGCAATGCAGACGTAATGCCATGCACGCGTGAACGCCATGACCTTCACCAGAGTCAGGGGGTTGGTGTGTGTGTGTGTGTGTGTGTGTGTGTGTGTGTGTGTGTGTGTGTGTGTGTGTGTGTGTGTGTGTGTGTGTGTGTGTGTGTGTGTGTGTGTGTGTGTGTGTGTGTGCGCGTGCATGCGTGCAGAATGTGCTGAGGTGTGTGTGTGCTATGCTCCAGGTGACCTTTGCTCTGTCCTCTGCTGGCTTCCAAGCGTGTGTGTCAGTGTCAGCACGGCCTGTCTGTCACCATGACGAAGCAGCATGATGACATGACACGAGACCAGGTGACCGTGACAGTGGCAGACAGTGGCAGTGACAGAGCGACTAGGTTAACCTTTGACCTTTAGTAAGGGTGGAACCACATGGCCGTGACCGACTTAGGGACAGTACAGGCCGAGCCTGCTAGGTGACCTGGTGACCCTGCCCTGGCCGGCGGTGTTGGTCACATGCAGGGTTGCCAGATGAGGCTGATGATTTCCAGCACAAAAAATGCTCAAAACCCGCCTGGAAGCACTCAATCCCGCCCAATTCTATTGATTTCTATGGGAAAAAATTGGGCGGGTTTCCCTGCAAAATGCCATTTTTACCCGCAGACGGCCACCCCAAGCAGCCCAATTGGGCGGGAAACAGCCCAATCTGGCAACACTGGTCACATGGGGTGAAAGGACTAGAGGTCAATGCCTGCTGACCTGGGAGAAGACGGAGCAATAAAAGCCGCACTCTCGGGTGAAATTCTTGTCATAAGCCCGATTCGCACGGGATAAATATTATGGTAACACTTTATTTTAGGGATACATCTATTACAGTATGTTCAAAATTCAGCAGCCAGAAATATATCTCACACGAAGCGGTGGCAACACATCACTCCCACACTCAGACAGCTTCACTGGCTCCCAGTGAAGTCCCACATTCAGTACAAAATTCTCCTGTTGACATACAAATCACTTCACTCTTTTGCTCCTCAGTACCTCTCTGAACTCCTCCAACCCCACTCCCAGTCCAGGTCTCTGCGGTCTTCTGATGGGAGAATCTCATCATCCCCCAAGCCAGACTCCGTACTGTTGGTGACAGAGCTTTTTGTGTTGTTGCACCCACGCTCTGGAACAGTCTACCTCCCAAAATACGCCAGGCCCCCACACTGGCTACGTTCAAGAAGCACCTTAAATCACATCTATTCACAGAGGCATATGGACTTAAGCTTCACTGGCCCTTCCCCTGTCCCTTTAAAGTGTTACCAATATTACCTATGGACCCCTGGTCATTTGTAATTACCGGTACCCCCGGACCTCCGTGATTTTTTGGGGCGCATTCGGACGGGATAAATAAACTCAATTAACAGACATCATAAGGGGGTGCAGACGGCGCGCCTATGTGAAATTACCCCAGGACGTCTGTGTTTCACCGAAATACGAATACAATTATTATACGAATTATTACCTCACAAATCGCGGACATGGCACATTTGCACAGGACTAAGAACTCAGACATTCTCCGTAATTATTCAGAATTACCGGGGGTCCGTAGGTAATAAAAGTCCCGTCCAAATCGGGCTTAAGACGCTGAAGAAGGCTTAGGCCGATACGTCTGTCTGTCATGCTAACCCACTAGATTAAAACTGCAAAAATTACACCCGAGAGTGCGGCTTTTAAAAAAAAAAACTAAATATGAACTTTGCCGTTTGCTCGCACCCGATGACCTTGTAAGAAACAGCGGTAGCACTTCACAATAACCTTCTGCGAAATAGTTAACTAATGGTTAACTAGTGTTAACTAGTGTTAACTAATGGTTAACTAGTGTTAACTAGTGTTAACTAATGTTAACTAATGTTAACTAGTGTTAACTAATGTTAACTAATGGTTAACTAACGGTTAACTAATATTAACTAATGGTAAGGTGTTATTATGTCGCTCTGGAAATTGGCGGTGTGGGGGTTATAAGCTCTGCTGGATAAGCGTGATTAATAATCGTGATCGTGATTTTGATCTAAATAATCGTAATTGTAATTTTTTCCATAATCGTGCAGCCCTAAATGTTATTGTCAACAGCAAATGTTTGTAAGTGTTATACAATGATTTAATGATATATCAGTGCTTAAAATAGTATTATAGATGCACAACAAACGATTAGCTAACCATTAGTTAACCATTTATAGTGGAAGGTTATTGTGAAGTGTTACCGAAACAGCTGGTTAATTTTTCAGGCACTCTCTGAAAAAAGATGACAGAACAACCCATATTCCCTACGTAGCCTGTATCATCCCACTCCAGAGAATGCAGGAGGACCTGTCTGAAGGTGTTGCTTGCTCAGGTGTGTGTGTGTGTGTGTGTGTGTGTGTGTGTGTGTGTGTGTGTGTGTGTGTGTGTGTGTGTGTGTGTGTGTGTGTGTTACTTGTGTCATGTCAGGAGGGCGCAGGTGAATGTGTGTGTGTGTGTGTGTGTGTGTGTGTGTGTGTGTGTTACCTGTGTCATGTCAGGAGGGCGCAGGTGAATGTGTGTGTGTGTGTGTGTGTGGTGTGTGTGTGTGTGTGTGTGTGTGTGTGTGTGTGTGTGTGTGTTACCTGTGTCATGTCAGGAGGGCGCAGGTGAATGTGTGTGTGTGTGTGTGTGTGTGTGTGTGTGTGTGTGTGTGTGTGTGTGTGTGTGTGTGTGTGTGTGTGTGTGTTACCTGTGTCATGTCAGGAGGGCGCAGGTGAATGTGTGTGTGTGTGTGTGTGTGTGTGTGTGTGTGTGTGTGTGTGTGTGTGTTACCTGTGTCATGTCAGGAGGGCGCAGGTGTGTGTGTGTGTGTGTGTGTGGTGTGTGTGTGTGTGTGTGTGTGTGTGTGTGTGTGTGTGTGTGTGTGTGTGTGTGTGTGTGTGTGTGTGTGTGTGTGTGTGTGTGTGTGTGTGTGTGTGTGTTACCTGTGTCATGTCAGGAGGGCGCAGGTGAATGCCGTCCACTGCGCTGGAGATGGAGTCCAGAGATGGGACATGCCTCACGGAGGTAGACTGGTAGTTACTGAGGGAGAGAGAGAGGCAGGTGTTTTAGAGAAAAAACAAAAGGCAACCAAGAATTGCAGTGATAGAGGGGAGAGGTAGAGAGAGAGAGAGAGAGCGAGAGCGAGAGAGAGAGAGAGAGAGAGAGATAGAGAGAGAGAGAGAGAGAGAGAGCGAGAGAAAGATGGGACATGCCTCACGGAGGTAGACTGGTAGTTACTGAGAGAGAGAGAGAGAGGGGGGGGGGAGTGGGAGAGGGGGGGTGTTAAAAAGTTAAGAGACAGATATTAATATTTAACCCATTGACGCCTAAGGCCCCTGCAAAAAAGGGTGCTGAATGCCAGAGTCCTTTTTAAGAAAAGCTGCCCTCAGCCTATGAAAACCTAAATATCTCAGCTTTTGAAGCACATAAAAATATGCACTAAGTTGCATTTAAACGCTAAGACCCTCATCGTTCATTAGAATGTGTTCATTCATCTCAAGCAAACAGAGATTTTTAATGAAGTTGTATCAAATCTCATGAGTCTGAATGTTGCGTAATGCAGCTCCAGGCGCCAGGGACAATGTTGCGCAATGCAACATCAGGCATCAATGGGCTAAAAGCCACCTTGTCTTTAACCAATGTCTGATCGCTACGCATTTCCACAAGTTCATATTTAACGTAGAGTCAGCAATGTGGCCTGATTTATAGTCACTATGGCCCTGGAACAAGAACTGCAGTGGTAGAGAAGGAGTGAGAAATAGAGAGAGATGCCAATAATACTTAAACGTCCAATAAGTGGACATTCTTCTTACCACCACACATACAAAGACATTTGTAGAGAGTTTGAGAGACATCTGTGAGTGAGTGAGTGAGTGAGTGAGTGAGTGAGTGAGTGAGTGAGTGAGTGAGTGAGTGAGTGAGAGAGAGAGAGAGAGAGAGAGAGAGAGAGAGAGAGAGAGTGAGTGAGTGAGTGAGTGAGTGAGTGAGTGAGTGAGTGAGTGAGTGAGTGAGTGAGTGAGTGAGAGAGAGAGAGGAGAGAGAGTGAGAGTGGGGGGGTGAGAGTGTGAGAGAGAGAGAGAGAGAGAGAGAGAGAGAGAGAGAGAGAGAGAGTGAGTGAGTGAGTGAGTGAGTGAGTGAGTGAGTGAGAGAGAGAGAGAGAGAGAGAGAGAGAGTGAGTGAGTGAGTGAGAGAGAGAGAGAGAGTGAAATGACACAGTAGCAGTCTGAATAACAATAGGAAGTGGCTGAGCTGAGTAGGGACCAGGGGGAGTAGGGGACCCACTAGTTTGACGCCCTCTCGGTACTTCACATGGTAACGAAACATTTCAAAAAAGCGATTTAAGTTTAGGGTTAGGTTTAGGGTTAGGGTTAGGTTTAGGGTTAAGGTTAGGGTTAGGTTTAGGGTTAAGGTTAGGGTTAGGTTTAGGGTTAAGGTTAGGGTTAGGTTTAGGGTTAAGGTTAGGGTTAGGTTTAGGGTTAAGGTTAGGGTCGTATGACGTAAGCGGTAAGTACCGAAAGAGCGTCGAATTAGTGAGTCCTGAGAGAGTAGGGGCCAAAAGAGAGCAGTACAGTACAGTACAGGGAGCTTAGAGAGCAGGGAGCAGAGAGAGTAGGGGCCAAAAGAGAGCAGTACAGTACAGTACAGTACAGGGTTGAGAGCCAGCTGCTGACTAGACTGGGAACCCCCATGCTGCCTTTAGTTCCAAACCAGTGATTCCCAACCTATGGGACGGGGCCCACTGGTGGGCCCTGAAGGTATTTCAAGTGGGCCTTGAAATTATTTCCCCAAAATAATAATCATATTTTGGTGTGTGTTGCTGTTGATTTATTTGAGTTTTATTCTTAATTGGGTCAGAGCTGGGCCCAAAACAGTTTTGACAATTTCGAGTGGGCCCCAAGTTGAAAAAGGTTGGGAACCCCTGTTCTACACAATCGTTCCGATCTGAAAGACAGTCTGGAAGCTTTGTTCAGAAACGGAGCAGATCACGGTCCCTGTGTCTCTGTCCAATCAGCAAACG
>NC_085870.1:2116860-2126860 GCF_034702125.1 Engraulis encrasicolus
AGGCAGGCAGGCACGCACGCACGCACACACACACACACACACACACACACACACACACACACACACACACACACACAGAACACCTCCATGGTTTCAGGGTGGGTTACATTCTGTAAATGGGCCAAAGAAGGGTGGCACGTGGCAAGACTGAAGAAGGCTCAGTTTCACCAGTGTGTGTATCTCTTGTGTAACTCTGTGTGTGTGTGTGTGTGAGAGTGTGTTTGTGTGTGTGTGTGTGTGTGTGTGTGTGTGTGTGTGTGTGTGTGTGTGTGTGTGTGTGTGTGTGTGTGTGTGTGTGTGTGTGTGTGTGTGTGTGATGTGAGAGTTATTTTGGACATGGCCATCTGCATGTCCTGTATCCAGCTGCTGCTGCTGTTGCATACCAGACTCCACAGCTCCCTGGCAAACTGGTGGCCAGTCTCTCTTCCACAAGCGCTCTCTCTCTCTCTCTCTCTCTCTCTCTCTCTCTCTCTCTCTCTCGCTCTCTCTCTCTCTCTCTCGCTCTCTCTCTCTCTCTCTCTCTCTCTCTCTCTCTCTCTCTCTCTCGCCCTCTCCCTCGCTCGCCCTCTCTCTCTCTCTCTCCCTCGCGCTCTTTGTAATCTGCCCTTAAATTACTACTACTACTACCACTAGCACTACTACTACTACCACCATCACCACCACCACCACTACTACAATAGGACACTGCCAAAGGCACCCAGAACTGCCAGCCAGCAAACTGGTGCTGTGGGAACCGTCGCATGGGTGCCGGTCAAGAGGACGTCCCACACTAACATATGTGGACATATTTAAGGAGGACGAAGGAACCCAGAGTACCAGTGACTTGAAAAGATGTATGGAGAATGATTGGAAGCAACGATGGAAGGCTCGTCTGAGGACGACCTAGAGAGACTACTACTACAATCACCACCACCACCACTACTACCACTACTACCACCACCACCACCACCACCACCACCACTACTACCACTACTACTACAATCACCACCACCACTACTACTACTACTACAATCACCACCACTACTACTACTACTACTACTACTACTACTACTACCATAGGAAATGTCCTCAGCCAATGCTGCTGTCCTCATTGGCCCTCTTGTGTTATGCCACATGGTGTTATGGAAGCCCGTTTGGTAAGAGTAGCACCTGTTCTGCTCCGTCAGTTCACTCACCCCCCCGCTGCTCCCCCCATCCATCTACTGTACAGCGTCTCGTAATTCCCATTCCACACCAAAGATTCCGGTTCCATAACGGGATTCCCATTCCCCAGTACAGGACCCCCGGCCAGAGGAGTGGCGGGCGGGCGGTGTGCCATGCCCATCTCCAACTATAATTAGCTCAGGAAGAGGAGAAGAGATCTCCCCCATGGCCACCTCCTGTCACACTACGCCAAGCCAAGTCTCTAAAGAGGAGAAGAGATCTCCCCCACCTCCTGTCACACTAACAGGGGTGATACTGAAAAGCCTGAACTTTTCCCTGCTCCTACGACGACGACAAGATACTGCATAGTGACGTAACATAGGCCTATTTTGACACATTATTCAAACATTTAATAGCCTGTGTATGACCATTATTCAAGCCTGATAGTAGAAGAAAACCCTGAACCTGTAACACTTTCTGAGATAAGAATAACCTAATGGCTAATTATTATCAATGTTTTTATTTTTGCAAACTCTGTCAAGCCTGAAATCAGGCATGGAGCCTGAATACTATCAGCCCTGCACTAAAGAAGAGAAGAGATCTCCCCCACCTCCTGTGACACTATGCCAAGCCTCTAACACAGGACTACCCTCATTCATGCATGGCCTATAATATAACATGCAGTTAAGCCAACTATTGGTTTCATACGTTATCTATGGTGCGACCCCAGACTATAAATATAATTTTAGAGAGTGCCTTGTTGGACTTGTTAAGCCTGGCTCTTTGCCTGCCTTTGTCCTGCACCTTTAATAGTCACCTTCAGCTGTCTTTATGGATCAATCAAAAGCAATACATGCTCTGGCCACCAGAGGGAGCCCACTGAATTGAAATAGGGCAAGGCCAATCTCTCTCTCTATCTCTCTTTCACAGCCAGTGCTCCTGGTTGATACACACACCGTCCTCCTCTGCTTCACCTTGGGGTTGGAGCGGCTTGGGGTGGAGCTTCACCCAACCTGTTAGGCTCCATTAAGGAAATAATCTCTACTATAATCATAACCGCATCGCTGTGACATAACAGAAGGTGTTAAGTAACAGATTAGGACTTGGTTATTACCATTTAGGAAACAACAACCTTGCGACAGGGGCTCTGCAGTCTGCAGAGGTTAAGAAGTCCATCCATGCCATAGTGTTGAAGATAGTAGTTTATCTACATTGTGTCAAATTGTAGGAAGTTAGGTACTATTTTGTGAAACAGTCTTGAGTTAAGTGTACAAGCAGATAAACCAGGGGAGTACATACTTGTATGAAGCTGAGATTCTCAACTTTCAGCAAGACCTGCCTCCAATATGCACATGTACTGTACTGTACTGTAGTATACTGTGCGACTGATGCCAAACTGTCAATAGGAACTGCCCGTATGTAGAGCATGAGTGTGTGCGTGCAAGAGAGAGAGAGAGAGAGAGAGAGAGAGAGAGAGAGAGAGAGAGAGAGAGAGAGAGAGAGAGAGAGAGAGAGAGAGAGAGAGAGAGAGAGAGAGTGTGTGTCCCATATTATTCCCCTTACCAGGTGTGTGGACACTAGACAGAGGTGCCTAGTACACATGCTGGCTGGCCTGAACAGCCCTGGGGAGAGTTTCTCAAAAGATAAGTTATTAGCCTGTTAGCAACTATGGTAGTTGCCTGTGGGTAAATGCATTGAAAGCAACAAAGTAGCTAATGTAGTAAGCAACTTTGGTTTTGAGAAATTCACCCCTGATGAGGAAAACGAGAGGAAACGCGGCCCGTAATCTCATTTAAGGTCAGAGTTCACTTGCACAGGACGAGCAGGACGAGGAGGAAAGAAAAGGAAAGAGAACAAAAAAAAGGAAAGAGAAGAAAAAAAGGCCTCAAGCCAAGCCAAGAGGCTCAGCCCACGTGAGTGTTTTAACTGCCACATGATGGAGGGATTTTTTTTCTCTCTCAACTTTTTCCCTCTCTCTCGCTTTCCTTTCAAGATTCCTTCTCTTCTCTTCTCTTCTCTTCTCCTCTCCTCTCCTCTCCTCCCCTCTCCTCTCCTCCTCTCCCCTTCTCCTCTCCTCTCCTCTTCTCCCTTCCTCTCCTCTTCTCTCCTCTCCTGCCCTCTTCTCTCCTCTCCCCTCCCCTCCCCTCCCCTCTCCTCTCCTGTCCTGTCCTGCCTTCTCCTCTCCTCTCCTCTCCTCTCCCCTCTCGTGCCCTCTACCCTCCTCTCCTCTTCTCCCTGCATCTGTCCTGTCTGCAACAGTGCCAGAGCAAACATTCAAGATGGCGGTGATTACTAGGAATACTGCACCGTAGTGCAGGCCAGGCGCTCATAATGTGCTGTCCAGCAGTGGTTGGTTATGGGCAGGGTATCACAGGATATGGCTATGGCAGAATGTGGAATGGGGATCACAGGATATGGCTATGGCAGAATGTGGAATGGGGATCACAGGATATGGCTATGGCAGAATGTGGAATGGGGATCACAGGATATGGCTATGGCAGAATGTAGAATGGGGATCACAGGATATGGCAATGGCAGAATGTAGAATGGGGATCACAGGATATGGCTATGGCAGATTCGTGGAATGGGGATCACAGGATATGGCTATGGCAGAATGTGGTCTTGGGATCACAGGATATGGCTATGGCAGAATGTGGTCTTGGGATCACAGGATATGGCTATGGCAGAATGTGGAATGGGGATCACAGGATATGGCTATGGCAGATTGTGGTCTTGGGATCACAGGATATGGCTATGGCAGAATGTGGAGTGGGGATCACAGGATATGGCTATGGCAGAATGTGGAATGGGGATCACAGGATATGGCAATGGCAGATTCGTGGAATCGGGATCACAGGATATGGCTATGGCAGAATGTGGAATGGGGATCACAGGATATGGCTATGGCAGATTCGTGGAATGGGGATCACAGGATATGGCTATGGCAGAATGTAGAATGGGGATCACAGGATATGGCAATGGCAGAATGTAGAATGGGGATCACAGGATATGGCTATGGCAGAATGTGGAATGGGGATCACAGGATATGGCTATGGCAGAATGTGGGGATCACAGGATATGGCTATGGCAGATTGTGGTCTTGGGATCACAGGATATGGCTATGGCAGAATGTGGAGTGGGGATCACAGGATATGGCTATGGCAGAATGTGGAATGGGGATCACAGGATATGGCAATGGCAGATTGGGGATCACAGGATATGGCTATGGCAGAATGTGGGGATCACAGGATATGGCTATGGCAGATTGTGGTCTTGGGATCACAGGATATGGCTATGGCAGAATGTGGAATGGGGATCACAGGATATGGCTATGGCAGAATGTAGAATGGGGATCACAGGATATGGCTATGGCAGAATGTAGAATGGGGATCACAGGATATGGCTATGGCAGATTTGTGGAATCGGGATCACAGGATATGGCTATGGCAGAATGTGGAATGGGGATCACAGGATATGGCTATGGCAGAATGTGGAATGGGGATCACAGGATATGGCTATGGCAGAATGTGGAATGGGGATCACAGGATATGGCTATGGCAGAATGTGGAATGGGGATCACAGGATATGGCTATGGCAGAATGTGGAATGGGGATCACAGGATATGGCTATGGCAGAATGTGGAGTGGGGATCACAGGATATGGCTATGGCAGATTCGTGGAATGGGGATCACAGGATATGGCTATGGCAGAATGTGGAATGGGGATCACAGGATATGGCTATGGCAGAATGTGGAATGGGGATCACAGGATATGGCTATGGCAGAATGTGGGGATCACAGGATATGGCAATGGCAGATTGGGGATCACAGGATATGGCTATGGCAGAATGTGGAGTGGGGATCACAGGATATGGCTATGGCAGCATGTGGAGTGGGGATCACAGGATATGGCTATGGCAGATTCGTGGAATGGGGAGTAAGTGTGGTGGTTATGGCAGAAGAACAGGCTATCTGTAGTGGAGCCAGAGACATCTGCACACAGCACAGGGATCTAAATTAACACCAGGCAGCCAACCAGCCAGATGCTGGTGAAATATCAGTTTGGTTGGTGGAAAAGACCAACTTACCGTACCAGCTACTTTGACCCATTAGTGAGTGTGTGTTTGGCTAGCAACATTAGCATCTGCCCGCCATTTAAGCTGGTGATGAAAACGTTCATTTAGAGCCCTCCTCCACCAGTGGAGGGATTAGAGATATTTAGTTTAGACACACACAGGCTGTGGAGGTCAGAAACTTAAGGTAATTTGTCTATTGCCATATTGATATGAAGGCCAGAAACTTAAGGTAGTTTGTCTAATGTCATATTGATATGAAGGCCAGAAACCTACACGTGGAGGTGGACAGTGTGGATGGCACACTAAAGCAGTGTTTCCCAACCTTTTTTGTTTCGCGTACCCCCCAAGCCTCTTATTTGTGCCATGAGTACCCCCTAATTCATGTTCTATATCGCTTTCTCTGTCCTGATGTGACTGCTCCATACATTTGTTATAATAATAACATTTTTCCAAGTACCCCCTGCAGTGTGCTCACGTACCCCTAGTAGGAAACACTGCACTAAAGCATTATGTGGTTTGGCTATTGCCGTGTTGAGATGCTAGATCCTGAGGGGGCGCTGTGGCACAGCATGCTAAGCCTCCCACATTTGGGCTTACATTGCCCACGGGGACCACGGTTCGAGTCCGGCCGGGGTCATTTCCCAGCCCTACCCCATTTGTCTCTCACAATTGTTTCCTGTCTCTTATCATACTGTCCTGTCATAATAAAGGCCAAAAAAAACCCAAAAAAACTAAAAAAAAAGAGATACTAGATCCTGTGGATATATCACATGAGTGTCTATGTCATAGAGGCATGGCTGTGGTGGGGGCCCTCTGCTCTGACCTGTTCAAAGCTGCAGCTTTTTCTCTGGTATAAAAATAAAATAATAAAAATACACCCAGCCAGCCAGCGAACAGCACGGCCAGGAGTCCATCAACCCTGCGGCCGGCAGCCCAACACAACAGCTGGCAGATGGATGAGGGGGGCACAGGGGGAATACACGTACATACTGTAGGGCTAGTACACACACACACACACACACACACACACATACACACACAGACACACACACACACACACACACACACACACACACACACACACACACACACACACACACACACACACAGGCGCGCACACACACACACAGGCGCGCACACAGACACACAGGCGCGCACACAGACACACACACAGACGCGCGCACAGACACACAGGGGCGCGCACACACACACACACAGACGCACGCGCACATAGACACACAGACGCGCGCACAGACACACAGGGGCGCGCACACACACACACACACACAGACGCACGCGCACATAGACACACAGGTGCACACACAGACACACAGGCGCACACACAGTGTGTTGAGCACCTCACCGGTCACCCAGAGTCAAACAAGCACCCACCCAGCCTTCTCGCAGGCCCCTCTCTCTCCTGCACTCCTGCATCAATAAACACACAAGTACGCGGCGCACACACCTAACACCTACTCCTTCACACCCAACACCTCCTCTTTCTTCCACATATACAACAGTATACACAGAAAGTTTCCACGTTTAAATATACAATCTCCTTCTGGATTTTCAAACACACTTGTTCTGTTGCACATTATACAAACATGCACGCACGCACGCACACACACAGCAAGTATTGCTGACAGGCTGGCCTGTGCTTGGATGTGTGTGTTTGGGGTCACAAGGGGGATTGGAGGGGCTGTGAAGTTTACAGTAGATCAGCACAGCTTAGCCATAAGCACACCGGATCCCAAACACACACACACACACACACACACACACACACACACACACACACACACACACACACACACACACACACACACACACACACACACACACACACACACACACACACACACACACACACACACACACACACACACACACACACACACACACTTAGCCATAAGCACACCGGATCCCTAACACACATGCCCCCGCAGGCACACACACACTCAGGAGAACTTCAGTCAGAGGAAAGGCAAGGCAAGTTTATTTGTATAACGCATTTCATACACAGGTGTGACTCAATGTGCTTCACAAAACACACACACACGCACATACTCAGGAGAACTTCAGTCAGAGGACCCAAAACCAGTCTAGCTGCATCTGACCTAAGGATCAAGATCTGGGTTTCAATATTGAAATAGAAAGAGAAAGATATGATATCCATGTATCTCTACAGACAGATAGAGCGAGTGAGAGATGGAGAGAAAGACAGACAGAGAGAGCAACAGAGCAAAAGAGAGAGAGAGAGAGAGAGCGATAAGAGAGACAGACAGAGAAAGCGACACAACAGACGCTTCTCCATTGGATGAGCAGACCGCTCTGTTTGGGGTTTCCTCTGCTGTCCTCTGCTCTGCTCTGCTCTGCTCTGCTCTCGTCTCCTCTGCTCTCCTCTCCTCTCCTCTCCTCTCCTCTCCTCTGCTCTCATCTCCTCTGCTCTCCTCTCCGCTCTGCTGGTGGAGCTGACGTGATGTGATATACGGCCGGCTGACTGAGACATGTGGCCATGGGGGCCCGGCTGACTGAGACATGTGGCCATGGGGGCCCGGCTGACTGAGACATGTGGCCATGGGGGCCCGGCCTGCCAGACACACACAGCCAGAGGAGAGCACCAAGCTGCCCAGCGTGCAGACTGCAGACGCTTCCTCCAACACCTGGCCAACTGGGGCTGAGTGTCTCTGTGTGTGTGTGTGTGTGTGTGTGTGTGTGTGTGTGTGTGTGTGTGTGTGTGTGCGTGTATGTGTGTGTGTGTGTGTAATTCAGTGTGTGTGCGTGTGTGTGTATGTGTGCGTGTGTGTGTGTGTGTCTCTATCAGAGTCTGGTGATGATCGCAACCCCTCCACACCAATGCATGCTGCACGCCAGACATGTCATGCACGCTCGTTTGCTCGCTCGCGGGGGACTCACAGGGACTATATACTTGGCTGACGTATGAAGAGATGAGCTTCATCATTCATACATTCATGCTGTTGATTGACTTGTGTGTCGTCTGCGGTTTGTTTTATTGTCCCCCAAACAGGGCTCCGCGAGGTCCAGTCACGCCCCCTTATTCTCACACTACTACCAGAGATACTCTAGACTAGGGCTGGGTATCGCAGCCATGTTCCTGTATCGATTCGATTTCGATTCTTAGGGCTTTGAATCGATTAATCACGATTCAATTCGATTCGATTCATTCCGAATCAATTCAATCCGTTCCCTTCTTGGTGCCAGGATTTCCCCCAAAAGATGCTCTAGACTACTCTACTCTAGACAGAGATCCGTTAAAACCCGCCCATCCAATGCAAAGGAGTGTGCTCAAAATTCGGTCTCCTAAGGGGGCGTTGTCCCTCCTTCTTCTTCTCTTTTCGTGGTGTTTGCACAAGACGTGCGCTACCGCCATCTACAGCTCTAAGGGGATTCCATCTAAGGTCTCCTAAAGGGGCGTTCACCCGAGTGGATACCGGAAAAGAACCCGCCTGATTTATCTCACTCTCATATACGATTCCCTGCTACTACCTTATTCCCACACTGCTAACACTGGGCTGTGCAGTTAAGGAAAAGATTTGACACTCGAGTCATTTTCAATCTATTTCATCCATGTCCATGTCCATGGCATGAATGTGAAGTAAGCTATTTGTACATGCGTGCAAGTGTATATGTATTTCACCGGGGAGTGTGTGAGAGTGTGCATGTATTTTGGTAGAATATAGGCCTAGTGATTATGTAGGATAAGGGCCTAACCGCAGAAATACACCTACCGCGACAAGAGCGAGGCGAGCGACGGAAGTAATTGACTTTGTATTGAGTCGCGCGACAAAAGCGATTCTGGAGACTAGAGCGATTTGCGCGACGAGCACGACAGTTTGAAGTTGAAATCCTTTCAACTTTCTATGATGCGGTTCGGCGACAAGCCGCGACAGTCAATGACTGTATAGAGGTCAGTGACCACAGCCAATGGGAATGCTTGAATACTTTGCCTTCTGCCTGTACGGACATACTCTAGTCTCTTCAATCGCTCGTATCGCTTGCTGCTGCACTCTGTCGCTTGAATTGCATCGCGCCTGGTCTATTCGCGCGGTAAGGGAGCGTGCGCGTGTGCGCGCGTGTGTGTGTGTGTGTGTGTGTGCGCGTGCACGCAGGTGTGCGTGCACGTGTGTGTGCACATGCATGTGTGTGTGTGCATGTGTGTGTGCACGTGCATGTGTGCATGTTTGTGTGCGCGTGCATGTGTGTGTGTGTGTGTGTGTGTGTTTGTGCGTGCATGCATGCATGCATGGAGGGCCCTAGGCTGTGCTCTCGGGCAGCAGCCCTGCCTGCCTCGTCTCCCCCGGTCGGCCACTCGTCGCCGAGGCCGCAGTCGTTGCCTGGCGACAGCCACTAGGGGCTGGCACTGGGCATGGGTTGCCTAGCGATTGGCTCTCCGGGAGGCTGAAGGCGAGGGAAGTGGAGTGGCGTGGGCAGATTGGATGCCAGGCGTGGTTGCCAGATGAGACTGATGACTTCCAGCCCAAAAATGCCCAAAGCCTGCCTGGAAGCACTAAACCCCGTCCAATTTGAACTACCGGTGAATTCTATTGATTTCTATGGCTATGAAATAACAGAAAAACCCAACCCAATGCCCTTCTTACCCATTTTAAATTTTCCCAATTGTGGGGGAAACAGCCCAATCTGGCAACACTGATGCCAGGCAGTCGGCATGACAGCAGGGTGCCAGGCGTGCCCACCCGCGATGGTGGCGGCAGATGCCCCCCCAAGCTGAACGGACATGGGGGGGGGGCTGTTGGTGATACT
>NC_085870.1:2136860-2139360 GCF_034702125.1 Engraulis encrasicolus
TACACTGGAACATGCTGGAAGGCACTAGTTACAACGCTAGCCGGTTAGGTGTATTTTATATTTTATCTTCTAAAACTTCCAACATGGCGGTGTAAATAAAAATCGTCCATCGTGGGAAAGCTCGGACTCAGCGAATTTTTGAAGCTGGTTTGTATTCAGACTATCCCAAAAGGTCCGAACCAACGAAAATCTGGTCCGTTTGGTCCTTTGGTCCGGACCAAACGTGGTAGGTGTGAATACGCCCTAAAACACGCATTTCGTAGCGTCATTAATTTATCACCTTCCATCTGTTTAGCGATCTCTAATGAGTAACAAACATCACTTGCAGACTGGCTGTTTCAGTTCATAGACGTTTATTTGGTTAGAAATACTGTGTAAAACATTTCTGTAACATTTAACAGACCAGGTCACCGGCATGCTGCCACTTCCTCGTTCAGCAACAAGTGAATGTTCCAATCTGAGTAAAATAGAGGGGGTGTCCGCCGTTTGGCGGACCAAACCATTTTGAGCAGGGGTGTTTTTACTGGTGGGATTCTTTGTAATGTATTTTATAATATGAAAATAAGAAAATGGTTTTACTTGTCTATGTATTTTGTTTGCATTTCTATGGTTTGTTATTTTGGGCTTTTGTTTGTTATTTAGTTGCACACATGCCTCCCCCAGTCCAGCCTTACTATTGGTACAAAAATGTTTTAACAAAGGCAAAAACACTTGGTTGTATTGGTCAAAATTTGCTCCTCAAATTGCAGGAAATTGCGTTTGAGAGCATTAGAAGTGTAAAAATTTTGCGGGGGAGAACACCCCAAGATTGCTCTAAAACACCATCGAGGCGCCGCGGGCACAACAACAAATGACAGGTTAAAAAAAGTTAGACACCCTAAAAAAAATCCTGCCTAAAAGCCTGGTGGCATGTGTATATGTCCACGCATGCTAGTGCTAAATGACTACATGATAATACATGGGTCTGCTCTGCTCTGCTGAGCGCTGCTCAAGGGATGACTGTTATGTAGCAGAGAGAAATAGGGAAAGAGACACAGGTGCTGGAAATTGTGGAAAGGTCAGGGGGAGGTCAAGGGGGATGTGGAGAATGAAGATGACGAGGATAGAGAGAGAGAGAGAGAGAGACAGAGAGAGAGGGAGAGAGAGAGCAGGAGAGAAAGGGGGAGAGAGAGAGAGAGAGAGAGAGAGAGAGAGAGCGAGAGAGAGAGAGAGCGAGAGAGAGAGAGAGAGAGCAGGAGAGAAAGGGGGAGAGAGAGAGAGAGAGAGAGAGAGAGAGAGAGAGAGAGAGAGAGAGAGAGAGAGAGAGAGAGCAGAGAGAGAGAGAGAGAGAGAGGAGAGAGAGAGAGGGAGGAGAGAGAGAGCGAGAGAGAGAGAGAGAGAGAGAGAGAGCAGAGAGAGAGAGAGAGAGAGAGAGCAGTAGAGATAATGGTGGAGAGAGAGAGAGAGAGAGCAGTAGAGAAAGGGGGGGAGAGAGAGGGAGAGAGAGAGAGCAGGAGAGAAAGGGGGAGAGAGAGAGAGAGAGAGAGAGAGAGAGAGCATGAGAGAAAGGGAGAGAGAGAGAGAGAGAGAGAGAGAGAGAGAGAGCAGGAGAGAAAGGGGGAGAGAGAGAGAGAGAGAGAGGGCTGGACCAAAAAAAGAGAAAAGGCTACTAGGAGTGAATGAGGCTGTTGCTGTGAGGACCTGAGGGCATGATGAGCATCCTGGCGTACAGTACGTGGCCCTGTACAATGGGCCACGAGGGCAAACACACAGAGTGCGTTACAATATGCGGCCTTGCCTCCTCCACTTGTGCTTGTGGCCTCTCCCCACCTCCTGGTCCCTCCTCCGTGGAGAAAACGATAAAGTTTCCCAGCTGTCAGCCTAGCCACAACAACTTTTGAGGGACTGTTTTTCATTCACCATCCCAATTGCAAATGAGAAAAAGACTTTACAATTGAGCTTTTGCAAGATATTGAAATATAATGCTGTTGTCAGTGATGTCATCATGACATATTACTTCCTGGTACGAGGAGACAAGCACAAGTGGAGGAGGAAAGGTCGCATATTGTAACGCACTCACAGCATGCCAAAGTCACAATAGGAGGGCCCCCACCACCAATACAGGTGGGCCCTGGGCACCGGGGTAAATGCCCTGCTCATCCGCCCTTATGGCTACACCCCTGCTGCACAGCCAAATACAGCTCGAAAGTGACGTCACTTCCCCCGATTTCATGGGACCTCAACGGCGTTTTTAGCCGAAAATCGTAGCATGTAATCCAATGGCGGTATTAAAATGGCATTTCGATCCCCTTCGAGTTGTGCCACGAGCTCCATATATGTTGTTTCTGATATTTTTGCTTAATTTTTCGTACGAACCCCCAAACTTTTTAGAAAGCTGTGTTTCTTCACATTTTTCATGCCGACGGTCTCGGAACAAAACATTGATACTTCTGCATGAATAATCTTTATCTATCATCTTAAACAGCATATTTGTAGCCCAGCGCATATCATGACTGAGATC
>NC_085870.1:2149360-2154360 GCF_034702125.1 Engraulis encrasicolus
AAATAATTGGAAATATGTGGATCTCAGCTGTCCGTCAGCATATTACACTTAGGCTACATGCATGCTGAAGAATGAACAAGGAAATCGATCGTCATGAAAAAACGGAGACTTTATATTCTGTCGCAGACATGGGAATTAATTGGACATGGGCATGCAATGCCAAGCCAGGACTTAAACGCGCAGCTGATGGGGTGTAATAGAGACCAGAAGCGAAATGCCAAATACATGCTCTGATATGTAGGCCTACCTTTTTACGTTTAGCTGTAATGACATTCAGGAAATATTTTCTGCCTTACAAGATAGGACAACATGTAGCCACAGAAGGTGGTGGTTTTGTATGTCGGGCATCAGTTCAGAAAGTTTAATAGGTTACATGCACATATGCACGAGTTCCAATAAATCACAAAAGTGGAGGAGTTGCAATAAAAACCCTTTACTTAACGTCGTGGCTACAACATAGTAAAAATGGTGAAGGTTGTTTTTGAATAGGCATACTTTAGGTGGCTGTGAGGACGACTGGAACAACGGTCTTTAGTCTGACGTGCCTTGTCAATTTAGCCTACTTGTGCGCATGGTGCAACCTGCAACAAGGTGTTTTTGGTTTTGGTTACCGTCCAGACAACATGATGATCCTCATACTGATTAATTAATTACCTGCTTTTGTTTGTAAGTTCATCGATATGAGAACATGCTCTGAGCAGCTGGTCATATTTTGTCACAATTAATGT
This sequence comes from Engraulis encrasicolus, assembly GCF_034702125.1. NCBI lineage: Eukaryota > Metazoa > Chordata > Actinopteri > Clupeiformes > Engraulidae > Engraulis > Engraulis encrasicolus. Next base: position 2,150,089 of record NC_085870.1, read on the forward strand.
AGGATGAAATGTGGAACTGTGAATGAATTACGATTTGGACTCACGCTGACGGTAAGGAACATCAACAAAGCATACCGTGTAACATGTTCAAAATGCGAGCCAAGCGAGCATCAAATGCAATATTACATTTTACCTCATAGTGGCGCTCGACCTTACGACAGCCCTTTGATGCGCGTAAAGGCAAACACGCTTAAGTGGACGGGAGAATCCGCTTAGGATTGATTAACATGGGGAACTCCCTGATTTTGGCCTGGCCCCACCCAAAGTGCGCAAGTGATGAAATCGCGCGTAAGCCCCGTTTACTCACGGGCTTGAGTAAGCTCGGAGGCGCTGTTGCGCGCTTTTTTTGACTTAAGCGGGTGGGAGAATTCCTCCCTAGGTTTGCTACGGGCTGACTGGTTTCCGACAAAGAAGGTGGCGTTCCCGATTTTCCTGGAGATCAGAAATGATATTTACATTGCTCTTGGCCTGACTAGAAGCAACGCCGGAGGTGTTGCGTCGCTAGGAGGGCGTGGCCTGGCTAGGATGAATCACCACTTCCCTCTGTGCGCCTAATCTGAGCGAGTGTGAATGCCTTCCGCCAGATCAGAATGAGAAATAACATTGTTCAAGTTGTTATTAGCCATCTACCCACAAGAAAAAAATTTAAGCAACAACCAGTAGTTTTCATCATCATATTCAAGATGTCCAAACCACTCCAGTAATGCATCTACTTGTATAACAGGGTGAAGGGCCCTTCTGAGTTCTGGGCATCACTAGGTGGCTATCACAGCATCTTACAGTAGCACGATTGGAGGAGAAGATAATATCTCTCTGTAGATTATTCTAGCCTGTAGGCGCAGACTGACGGGTTAAAAAACTGCTCAGTTTTGCTTTAAAGGGACACTGTGTAGGAAATGGTCAAAAAAGGTACTGCAACTAGGCTGCTTATTGAAATTGAGCTGCCTATTGCCAAATTTGAAGTATTAAACAAATATTGTCTAGTATGGTCCAAGTGCAGTCATTTTTGCAGCTAAAAATGGCTATTTTTGGAAATTCAAAATGGCGAAATGGCAGACCATGGAGAAGATCCCCTTTTCATGTATGAAAAGTGCAATTTTTCCAGTCATAATGAATACTTAGAATTTGATGCTGGTGGCAAGTATTCATGAAAAAGGTAACATTAGTGAATGGGCAGCATGAATTCTGGAAATAAACAACTAAAAATCTCACACAGTGTTGCTTTAAATGTAACCTACAGTCCCGTGCCAGATCGCTCACTCCTGCCTCTACCCATGAAAGCCACGTTTGAGAGAATCGTCCCTATTCCGCTCTAGGCAACTACCTTACATCACGTCAGACACATGTGACTCTGGTAATGTCTCTTTCTGTCAGATCAATAGACTATTCACATTCTAACCTGTAGGGGGGGCTGAGGGGGTGGGGGGACAGTTCAGTGTTGCTTTAAAAATAACCCACAGTCCCGTCAGAGATCACTTAGCTTCCCTATTCAGCTCTAAGCAACAGAGAACAACCTTACATCACATCGTACCCATGTGACTCATCTCATCTCTCTCTCTCTGTAGATCAATAGATTATTCAATTTCTAACCTGTAGGGGGGGCAGAGGAGAAAAAACTGCGCTGAGCCCCCCACATTTGGGCTTGCATGCCCACCCACGGGGACCCCGGTTCGAGTCCGGCCGGGGTCATTTCCCGATCCTCTCCTGTCTCTCTGTCCCATTCGCTTCCTGTCACAATCTTCGACTGTCCTGTCAAATAAAGACATAAAGCCCCTAAAAAAAATAAAAATAATAATAACCCAGCCATGCCTCTGCCCACGAGACAAGGTTCCCCATTCTGCTCCGGGCGACAGGGAACAACCTTACATCATGATGTCACACACTTGTGACTCTTGCCGCCAGTACACACCATGCAGCATGCGCCACAAACAACCGCGGCCGCCAAGACAGCACACAAGGGGCATTCTGGGTAATTTGGGTGTTCACAGCATCTCACTGTGGCAGCTTTTCCGGCCTGTCTGGACGAGGAGGAGGAGGGGAGAGGAGAGGAGAGGGAGAGGGAGAGGAGAGGAGAGATGGTAGGGGAGAGGAGAGGGAGAGGGAGAGGAGAGGAGAGGAGGGAGAGGGAGAGGGAGAGGAGAGGGAAAGGGAGAGGAGAGAGAGAGTAGGGGAGAGGAGAGAGAAAAGGGGAGAGGAGAGAGAGAGTAGGGGAGAGGAGAGATAGAAGGGGAGAGGAGAGATAGAAGGGGAGAGGAGAGAGAGAGGGAGAGGAGAGGGAAAGGGAGAGGAGAGGGAGAGGGAGAGGAGAGATGGTAGGGGAGAGGAGAGAGGGGATGGGGGTAGAGGGTAGGGGAGAGGAGGAGAGGAGAGATGGTAGGGGAGAGGAGAGAGGGGATGGGAGAGATGAGAGGAGAGGAGGGAGGGGAGAGGGAGAGGGGAGGGGAGAGGGAGAGGAGAGATGGTACGGAGTATTTTTACATGCTGCTTTAACTGTCAAATGTCCCATGGAAAAGTGTGTGTGTGTGTGTGTGTGTGTGTGTGTGTGTGTGTGTGTGTGTGTGTGTGTGTGTGTGTGTGTGTGTGTGTGTGTGTGTGTGTGTGTGTGTGTGTGTGTGTGTGTGTGTGTGTGTGTGTGTGTGTGTGTGTGGCATGCAAATCACGTAAGATGCAGCAAATAAAAACAGAAATGGGGCAGTCTGGCGGGAAGCAGCTTTGTGTGTGTGTGTGTGTGTGTGTGTACTCTTGGTGGGAATGGAAATCTATGGGCCAGTAGGCTAGCATAGGCCAAGAGAGGCGGGTCACGTTTTGGGGTGGCGACTGTGAAGTGGTCCAGTTGCTTGTAATGACAGAGATGTTGCCTGGCCTACTCATACTCCTCTCCAAATAGCTGGCTCCTCAGATGTTGCCTGGCCTACTCATACTCCTCTCCATATCGCTGGCTCATACGTACCTCAGATGTTGCCTGGCACTAGGGGTGGGTGATATGACGATATTATATTGTGAATCGCGATATTGAGTAAAAGATCGTCTCGAATCTGCCAAAGTGGAGAAATCGTATAGATCGTCTTGCAGTGAGGATGTTTATTATCAGTATCAGAGTGACGTTTTCTCACTTGTGTTGTTGTCTTGACTTTATTCTTTACATTATTGTATTCCAATTGTACACTTTATGAGAGTATCATCAGTGTGTTAACATTTTATTGACTGCAAATTACAAATTGCAAGTATATGAAAGTTATTTTTTGTTGTTTTTATTTTTTTGGATGGAAGATCGTGATAAAAAATCGAAATCGTGATTTCATGTTAAAAAATCGTGATACAACATTTTTGCCATATCGCCCACCCCTACTTGGCACCCTCATCTCCATATAGCTGCCTCCTACCTCAGAAGCAAGTCTGAGAAGTCTCTCCTTTATACCTCTCCACACACCACAAAGCCTCACCATCCTCCACTCCAGTGGTTCCCAACCTTTTTCTTCAGGGACCCATGTTTTTACTATTGTAAGCTTTGGTGACCCAACCGCGCGAGCGACCACATGAGAGGGAGTCACAAGATGCCCTCTGTTTCATACAACAACTCATTTTAGTTATTTTATTCCTCAATTCGTCTTTCGAATACAGAATAAATGTTAAATGTAGCACTTACTTGCTTCTATGCATATATTAGTAAATGCTTTGTCATTTATTTAACATGGGCTATATATATTTAAAATTAATCCCCTTAAAATCAAGAGGGCTCCGCGACCCTCTGTGGATCTTTGGCAACCCATAAGTTGGGTCCCAACCCATAGGTTGGGAACCACTGCTATACTCCCTAAATCCACTCCTCTCCCACCACATGTTCTCTTTCCGTCTCTCTATGTTCTCTCTCTCTTTCCATGCTCTCTCTCTCTTTCCATGTTCACTCTCATCCCCCCATGTTCTCTCTCTCTCTCTCTCTCTCTCTCTCTCTCTCTCTCTCTCTCTCTCTCTCCCTTTCTCTCTCTCCATCTTCTCTCTCTTTTTCCATGCTCTCTCTCTCTACATGCTCTCTCTCTCTCTCCATGCTCTCTCTCTCATCCCCCATGTGTGACGGTGCACTTTCAGTGTCCTCTGTAGGCCCCATAGGAGCCCAAGTTATACCACAGGTCAAAGTGGAGGATGGAGTGGTGACCCCAGAGAGAGAGAGAGAGAGAGAGAGAGAGAGAGAGAGAGAGAGAGAGAGAGAGAGAGAGAGAGAGAGAGAGAGAGAGAGAGAGAGAGAGAGAGAGAGAGAGAGAGAGATTAAACGAG
>NC_085870.1:2159360-2161860 GCF_034702125.1 Engraulis encrasicolus
TGTCTGTGTGTGTGTCTGTGTCTGTGTGTGTGTGTGTGTGTGTGTGTGTGTGTGTGTGTGTGTGTGTGTGTGTGTGTGTGTGTCTGTGTGTGTGTGTGTGTGTGTGTGTGTGTGTGTGTGTGTGTGTGTGTGTGTGTCTGTGTGTGTGCACACGTGCAAGTGTGAGTGCAAGGTAAGTGAGGAAGAGAGAGTATGAAAGACAGAGAGAGAAAGAAAGAAAGAAAGAACGCGTTCGACAGAGGAGAGAGAGAAAGAGAGACACAAGCAGGCAGACACACACACACACACACACGTGTATACAGACTAAGGATAGACCGATATAGGCTGATATTTGCGTTTTTTAAGTGTATCGGTATCGGCCGATACACGTGTGGTTTTGGCCGATACGCAATATTTATTATTTTATGTTATTCCGGTTTTTTAAAAGCAACAAGACACTTTATTTTTGTATTACGTGATTTTTAGACATTACTTGATTGTTAGAGTGAGTGTTTAAAAGTTTCAAGTTCCACATCAATTTGATAATGTTAAAGGAATGTTTATTTTTAACTTGAGACCTGGAAAATTGATAATTTTTTAACCTTTTTTTTAAAAACCCCTTTCGGCCCCAAATATCGGGTATCGGAAATCGGGTATCGGCCAAGGGTGATGAAAAAAAACAAGTCCGACAGGCGGACAACAGATGCGTCCGTCTATGCCCGTTCTGAACCTTTTTTGCCCAAACGCCCCCTTGGCCTCCTCATAACCTGTCAAGGCAATTTATCAATAAGCCTACCATGTACTGTATAAGCCTGGATTTGAAAAAGTACCATAGGATTTCAACAGTGTTGGGCAATTTACTGAAAAAACTGTAATGCATTGCTGATTACATGTTACTGTCTTTTCAAAATAATCCCTTACACTACATTTAGCAATGTGGGGACCTAAGGCGAATTTAGCTTAGGGGGGCCATCGGTCCATCCCATATCACATTTTTTTTAACATAAAATCTCTATTTTTGTTAGGCTATTTTTTTTTTTTAAATCCCTTTTTTTTTTTTTTTTTTTTTAAATTACAAACATAAAAAACAGGCAAACATTACAACCCTTTCTGGACAGATTTCAATGAATAGGCTATTTGCAATTTTGCATAGGCCTACATTAAATAAACTAAAATGTGAAATTCTCTTTTCACTTTAATATGAGAGCAGTGATGTCCCCCCCTCACTGAAGTGTTATTTCATGTGTGAGCATGATGCTGTCACCTATTTGAAGTGACGTTGATGTTGGATTTCATGGAATACTTTTAAATGCCGCTTTGGGAAGAAAACAGAGTAGGCGACAGGTGAACTGTATTTCTGTCAAAACAGTGGTTTGCAGGCGTTTGCGTTTTCACGTGGATATTGTCTTCGTGGACCGTAACAGACAAACCGTAAGTTCCATAAACTAATCAATGAGACATTGGCTACGTGTACATGATGTTTTTAAGTCCGATTTAATAAATGCGATTTAAATAGATCGGATTAAGAGTTATTTTGCGATGTGTATACATGGCACTTTCACTTAAATGCGATTAAACGTCTGGGGAAAATAAAGCATTGCGATTGGACTGAGGACGCACGTGCTGAGCGAGCCAAATAAGGCACGGGGGCGTGGTTCAATGCCACCGAGATGCAGGTCATCTTCCCCACGAAAATCGTTGCCTCAGGCGGACTGAAATCACAACATTTCCCCCTTTCTCCCTGGATCATTTACAATGCTACATTAGCTACCCTGTTAGCATAGAAAAACGAGTGGTCAAATGGTAATGTGGAGTAACTTTGTTGTGCTTCATTACTTCGTGGGGCACTTTTACATCAATATATGGAAGCCACAACATTTATAGTCGCTTAGGGACTTTAAATTAAGCAAAACTTTCATGTGAAAATCAACAGGAAGTGCCGCCATGTTTTTCTCACTGGCAAAGAGCACGGTTGGTTTGCACGCATGAGCTCCAGGCCAAAACTGAGCGACTGCCACCTTGTGGACACAAGAGGGAATCACAGGAGGGAATCACAATTCAGAAACGCATCACGGGAGGGAAACACATCACGGGAGGGCGGACGGACGGACGGAGGGACGGACGGACGGACGGACGGACGGACGGACACCAAAGCCTCTTATAGAGATGCGTGGGACGCATCTAAAAATCTGTATCGCAACGGCCATTAAAAAACCTGTATCGGTCGACCCCTAACACACACACACATTGTAGGGTTGTAAAGTGCTGTAATACGGCTTCCTTCTCATCTCCCGAGACCAGTGGCTGCATAACAGCACAGCCCTCGCCTCGTCTCCTCTCTCCTCTCTCGTGGCCCATAGGTTGGGAACCACTGGTCTATGTCCACCTTATTATGCAGTGAGAGAAGGAGACTCTGCAGTGGTCAGCACAGACAAAGCAGTTTATGTCCCGACGCTGCTGCAGCCAGCCAGCTAGCCAGTGAAGGCACTGGCCTCGGCTCATGAAAGACTGACAGTGTGTG
>NC_085870.1:2166860-2181860 GCF_034702125.1 Engraulis encrasicolus
AGAAACACTGTACATTTATTTGAATGTAAGATGTATACTCTCCGTGTTACAGCCAATTTTACTGGGGGAGGGGGGTGCCCATTTTGTTCACACTCTTTTTTTTGTCAAAGTTCACAAGCCCATAGCTCAATAACTAAACCATGTAGGAAGCTTAAATTTGGCATGCTGGTACATAGATAGGAATAGTTTGTTGCTAAACTGTCAGTTTTGGTCTGTATGATCCTGCATTGTCATAGCATTCCCTCAAAGATGATACAAATTGTACTGGAGTTTTTGGCTGTGCTCTGTTTAGGCCTTCAGAAGACATATTTGTGCCCAACATAGCCTCTTGATTTTTTCCCCTTGTAGAGACAAGTAGGAACACTCTCATAAAAAGCTATAAATAGAAAGGAAACCCCATCAGTGTTTGAAAAGAAGACCTCACAAGTCTAACAAATCATTTTGGGTGTCATTTTCAGAGCTCCAGAACCCCTTGTGGGATTGTCCACAGAATTTTATTTTATTTTTTTCTTCATTCTGCATGAATTCTTCTTTTTAAAAATGCCAATGAGACTTGTCTTATGTAATGTTTTCTTTTTTAATTTCCAACCTGAAAATGGGCAACATGCACATTGAGAGCAATATGTTTTCTATGCGTTTCTTCCGCTGCCATCTGCTGGTCAAAAAAAGTAACAACATGACTCTTTGTGCCTGACCTACTGTCTCTTTTGGTGTGCGAACCTGCTCCCACATTGAATGCTCCTGTAATCATTGAAATTGAAATGGATACCTGCACCCCTGCACAAGGACTCTCGGGTGATCATGTCTGGGCAAAATTTGCATTTGATTATTTAGTCTTTACATTAAATGTTATAGAAATCATGTTGCTCTCTTTTTGCATTTTGCCCATGTTCAGGGTGGAAATTAAAAACGAAAACATCACATAAGACAAGTCTCATTGGCATTTTTAAAAAGAAGACTTCGTGGAGAATGAAGAAAAAAATAAAATAAAAATCTGTGGACAATCCCACAAGGTGTTCTGGTGCTCTGAAAATGACACCCAAAATGATTTGTCAGACTTGTGAGGTCTTCTGGTCAAACACTGATGGGGTTTCCTTTCTATTTATAGATTTTTATGGGAGTGTTTCTACTTGTATCTACAAGGGGAAAAAATCACGAGGCTATGTTGGGCACAAATGTGTCTTCTGAAGGCCTAAAGAGAGCACAGCCAAAAACTCCAGTACAATTTGTATCGTCTTTGAGGGAATGCTATGAAGATGCAGGATCATACAGACCAAAACTGACAGTTTTGCAACAAACTATTTCTATCTATGTACCAGCATGCCAAATTTAAGCTTCCTACATGGTTTAGTTCTTGAGCTACGGGCTTGTGAACTTTGACAAAAAAAAGAGTGTGAACAAAATGGGCACCCCCCTCCCCCAGTGAAATTGGCTACATACATCTTATACATCTGTATACATCTTACATTCAAATAAATGTACAGTGTTTCTCTTAATTACCATGGGTACACTCAATAATATTTTCAGAATTTTTTGAGACCTAAGTGCGCGGGCACTTGTTGATTTGGCGTGGAATGACCCATCTGTCATCTTACTCCCTCAGATTTTCGATGTACCTGAACAATTTATTTCTATCATTTGGCTTACTGAGTTTGACTTTACACAAATTTCAAGCATTTTTAAGCACTTCACCAAAAAAATCAAGCATTTTCACAACCTTGAAAACACTTAATTGAAATTCAACCATTTTCAAGGAATTCAAGCACCAGTGGGAACCCTGCTCCTCTTATGCAGTACATACAAATCGCCCACACAGAATTTTGCACCAAGAAAAGCAGACAAATCGCCTCGCCTACATGCCTGGACCATAACATACACAAACACTTAACAGACAGACAGACAGACAGACAGACAGACAGACAGACAGACAGAGAAACAGACAGGCGCGCGCGCACACACAAACACAAAGCTGCTTCCCGCTGGACTGCCCCATGTCTGTTTTTATTTGCTGCATCTTACGTGATTTGCATGCCCTGCGCACGCACACACACACACACACACACACACACACACACACACACACACACACACACACACACACACACTAACACACACACACACACACACACACACTAACACACACACACACACACACACACACACACGCGCACACACACGCGCACACACACACGCGCACACACACACACACCACCCTCACTTCCTGCCACCCACCACACAGGGAGATTTTACAGTACAAGCAAAAACATTTGAACCCGAAACATCATGTTATGTCATTGTCTATTCTGTCGATGTCTGTTTCTCCAGATCCTGCCCAGGCCGCAGTCTTATTGTTCTACTCCTCCCCTAAGGCAGATTAACAGTACAGAGCCATGCGGTATGAAAGAGCTGCAGCAGTGGACCCAACACGAGAGAGAGAGAGAGAGAGAGAGAGAGAGAGAGAGAGAGAGAGAGAGAGAGAGAGAGAGAGAGAGAGAGAGAGAGAGAGAGAGAGACAGAGAGAGGGTGGGCGGGAAAATTGTCAAGGAGGATTGGCAGGAGAGCAGAAGAGAGAGAATGGGAGCGAGAGAGCGAGAAAAGTGAGAGAGAGCCAGCTAGAGAGAGCAAGAGAGAGCACTGGAGGGAGAGATAGAGAGAGGGTGGGTGGGCAAAAATGTAAGCGAGTGATAAAGAAAGAGAGGGATTGGCAGGAGAGAAGAGAGAGAGAGGGCGAGAGAGAGAGAGAGAAGGAAAGAGAGAGAGCATGCGAGAGAGAGAGAGAGAGAGAGAGAGAGAGAGAGAGAGAGAGAGAGAGAGAGAGAGAGAGAGAGAGAGAGAGAGAGAGAGAGAGGTGGGTGGTGGGAGACTCACGTGGTGAACAGCTTCATCTTGGTCTCGATGCTCCGATGCCTCATGCACATCCGGGTCAGCGCAGAGCCAATCTCTTTAGTGGCACCTGAGGAACAAACAAACAAAGAAACAAACAGATCACGATTAGACAAACAACAACAACAACAACAAACATCACAACAATAGACGCAGGGTGAAAAAAAAGCACAGCAAGCACACTAATTAAAACAGGATCTCAACGCTGTAACGAGCCGTGAGAATAATCTGCCAAAAGTGGCCTTAAGCACGACACATGGACCACTAATCCCCTTGGCCCTAGCGGCTGCGTTACCACACCATTTCAACTCTCCCCTCCCTTCCTATCCCCCTCTTCCCTCCACTCCCTCCTGTCCTCTCCTCTCCGCTCCTCCCTCACTCCCTTCCCCTCCCTTGACCTCCTCTGCTCTCCTCTCCTCACCTCTCCTCTCCCCTAACCTCCTCTCCTCCCTTCTCCCATCCCCTAACCTCCTCCCTTCTCCTCCCCTAACCTCCTCCCTTCTCCTCCCCTAACCTCCTCCCTTCTCCCATCCCCTAACCTCCTCCCTTCTCCACTCCACTCCTAACCTCCTCTCCTCTCCTCTCCTCACCTCTCCTCACCTCTCCCACTCTTTTAATGATGATCCGATAGGTTTTGTTTGTTTCGTAATAAAGAATGGTGAGTTGCTGCAGCTATTGCTTGCTGGCCTTCACACTCGGATTTAGCCTAGCTGAGGTCGGACTGATGCGCAGCACACACGTACACAATGATGCGGCAACAGATACTGTACACACTCACGCATATTCACATGCATACAAAGTCACAGGTACACTAAACATGCATTGACACCAGTTACTTCTGTGGAGCTGACATGGTGGTGACAAAGAGGTTGGATATATAATAAAGAGGAATCGAAACACGCCCACTCAATGCAAAAGCGTGTGCTCAAAATTTGGTCTCCTAAGGGGGCGTTGTCCCTCCTTCTTCTTCTCTTTTTGTGGTGTTTGCACAAGACGTGTGCTACCGCCATTTACAGCGCTAAGGGGACTCCATTTAGTCTTTACCTCAGGACTCCGAAGGTCTCCTAATTGAAGGTCTCCTAAAGGGGCGTTCACCCGACGTAAAGTGGATACCGGAAAAGAACCCGCCTGCTTTATCTCACTCTCATATACGATTCTCTGGTGGTGACCTGTTTCACCATCTGCCTCCTCTGCTGACTGGGGGACTGTACCACCGACCCCGTTAACTCCTTTGTCAGGACGTGCAGACGTTGGCTTTCGCTTCTGCTCCTCTCCTCTCCTCTCTTCTACACTGGTTTCTGCCATCATCAGGCTTCACCACTTCCTATTTCACTCCTCCTCCTCCTCTCCCCTCTTCTCTCCTCCTCTCCTCTCCTCTCCCCTCTCCTCCCCTCTCCTCTCCTCTCCCTTCTTCTCCTCTCCTCCCCTCTCCTCTCCTGTCCTGTCCTCTCCTCCCCTCCCCTCTCCTCGCCACATATGGCCCGTCTCTATTTGATGTCTTTTCTTTCTTTGCTGTCCACCTGTCTGTCTCTCTCTCTCTCTCTCTCTCTCTCTCTCTCTCTCTCTCTCTCTCTCTCTCTCTCTCTCTCTCTCTCTCTCTCTCTCTCTCTCTCTTCTCTCTCTCTCTCTCTCTCTCTCTCTCTCTCTCTCTCTCTCTCTCTCTCTCTCTCTCTCTCTCTCTCTCTCTCCCCCAGCAGCTGTTTCGGCATGCTGCAGCAGCAATCGCCAGGGGACCGAGCACCACCAGGCCGCCACGCTGAAATGACCTTGTCATGAGGCAGCGAGAGGCAACGAGCGACATCTGCTTCTGATCTCCGACCGTTTATCACTTTAACTCCAATACCACCATTCGAGGCAAGAAGAGGGTGAGTGCCTCTGTCTCTCTCTCTCTGTCTCCGTCTGTCTCTGTCTGTCTCTCTCTGAAGTGTGTGTCTCTCTCATGGAAGTGTGTGTGCGCAATGCATGTGTCCATCTGTGCGCACCAGAGTGCATGCATGGATGTCATGTGCTAAAAATAATATGGCCATTACAAACTGTAAACTGAACCAGATGAGGAGGTCTGGGAAATCGCACAGCTCAGCTCAGTACAGCACAACACAAAACACAACAGCAGTGAGTCCCACTGAAGTGGCCAGGCTCACACACACACACACACACACAGGCCCGTCTGCAGTCCCTGTCCACATAAACAAAGCAACGGGCAGCAGGCCGACCTGCTCGTGAGGGTTTCATAACATTTTCACATCTGATCCAGATCCAGGCCTGTTTAATGCATTACAATGAGCACGTGCAGTCGGGAGAGAGAGAGAGAGAGAGAGAGAGAGAGAGAGAGAGATCGAGAGAGATCGAGAGAGATCGAGAGAGAGAGAGAGAGAGAGAGAGAGAGAGAGAGAGAGAGAGAGATGCGCGCGTGTGCGATGTGCGTGCGTGCGCTGTAACATCAGGTGGGAGATTTTGGAAAGGCATTTTTTGAAAAAAGGTTCGCACACTTCTTTGGATTTTTCTTCTTGAAGTTATTCTTTCATCTTTTTATTTATTCATCCATTGGCAATGACGTTTCGAATGGTCAAAACGTCATTGCCAATGGATGAATAAATAAAAAGATGAAAAAATAACTTCAAGAAGAAAAATCCAAAGAAGTGTGCGAACCTTTTTTCAAAAAATACGTAATCTTTTTGTTCAGCACCAGGGATTGTGCACAAGTAACTCTCTACAAGATTTTGGAAAGGCGCCATGTCTTATTCAGCTTTCTAATTACCAAACAAGGGCTTGGCCAACCACACAAACACCAACACCACGCCACCACCACTGCACTGACTGTACCCATTCGATCACCACACAAACACCAACACCTAGCCACCACCACTGCACTGACTGTACCCATTCGATCACCACACCACACCACACCACACCACACCACACCTAGCCACCACCACTGACTGTACCCATTGGATCCCCTTTTATCTTCACATTGTGCCACGGAATTAGACCTCACCCAATGCAACACTTCACGCCCTTCAGGCATGGAAACCACTGCACTCCACAAACACACAGACGCCATGACTCAATCTCAACGGCTATGAGACGGAACATGTGCAGGGCTAACTAGACTGTTGGATTAGGTTAGTTGGATTAGATCGACTTAGTTTCTTTCAATTGCAGAAAGGAGTCTGGTATAGACTTGCTCCTGGGAGTGAACACGAGAGACAAAACACTTAAGTGGAGGGACTTAACAAATTTTAGCCTGGAGACACATATATGCTGCATTCAGGTTCACACATATACGCTGCATTTGAGGGGTTTTTTTTAATTAAAAAAGTGGGTATGTTGCAGCTGAATGAACACATTCTAATGCAATGTGAGGGTCCTAGCTTTTAAATACAACTCATTTCATATTTTAATGTGCTGAGATATGTAGGTTTAAATAGGCAGAGGGCACCTGTTCCCACAGGCTACAATGGGTTAAAGAGAACAATTTTGGTGAATACCTACAGGGTACTCTGCACAGCTGCCTGTGTTCCCCATGCAAGAACAGGTGTACGGATGAGTGAGGTGTTATGTTGTTAGTAGACAACTCGCTCCACACCCCACTCCACCCCACTCCACTCCACCCCACCCCACCCCACCACACCACGATAAAGGGAAAGCCAGCAGAACAGGCAGGAGTGGCGAGAGGTGAAGCGAGGTGGAAGTGAGGGAGGGCAGAGACAGTGAAGGGCAAGGAAAAAAAAGAAAGGAAGGAAGGAAGGAAGGAAGGAAGGAAGGAAGGAAGGAAGGAAGGAAGGAAGGAAGGAAGAAAGAAAGAAAGAAAGAAAGAAAGAAAGAAAGAAAGAAAGAAAGAAAGAAAGAAAGAAAGAAAGAAAGAAAGAAAGAAAGAAAGAAAGAAAGAAAGAAAGAAGAGGGAGAGAGGTTTCCAAATGTGCATCTCCGCAATCCTCTCTGGTCTGGCTGGCAGATCTGCGACTCTGTTGCTTTTCAAATGACTCCAGTGGGCCTATATTCCCTGTGAGTTTAGAGTAGAGTGGGGGTGAGAGAGAGAACTGCGACAACAGCTTCATCGCAATGGCAGCACACCCCTGGACACTGAGGCTGCACATACACACGCAGGCACGCACGCAGGCACGCACGCAGGCACGCACGCAGGCACGCACGCACGCAGGCACGCACGCAGGCACGCACGCAGGCACGCACTGCCCTGCGACCTGGATAAATGGGCCTTTTGTAGCATTCCTGCCGCTGAATACAGATCACTTCCTATGAGGCTGTCGCACACTGAAAGAAGATAACACGCCTTTCATAGACGAATGGACAGAGAGCAGGGGGAGAGCAGGAGAGAGAGAGAAAGAGAGAGAGAGAGAGAGAGAGAGATGACATATGCGGAAAGCACCAGGAGTGAGTCAGGGATGTAGAAAAGGCTGGAGAGAGGAGAGGAGAGGATAGGAGTGGAGGAGAGAGAGTCGTGAGAGAGAGAGAGAGAGAGAGAGAGAGAGAGAGAGAGAGAGAGAGAGAGAGAGAGAGAGAGAGAGAGCGAGAGAGAGCGAGAGAGAGAGAGAGCGAGAGCGAGAGAGAGAGAGAGCGAGAGAGGCACTATAAAGAATAAAGAGGCGCTCTGTTTTGCCGCCCGGGCCGTCAGAGGAGCTCAGTTCCTCTCCTCTCCTCTCCTCTCCTCTCCTCTCCTCTGTCCCCCACCTATCCCCATCTCCTCTCCTCTCCTCATCCCCATCTCCTCTCCTACACCCATCCCCATCCCATCCCATCCCATCCCATCCTATCCTCCTCTCCTCTCCTCTCCTCTCTGTTCTCCTCTCCTACCCATCCTATCCTCTCCTCTCCTCTCCTCATCCTCCTCTCTATAGTCCTCTGGTCAGGGCCACCTGAGCTGCAGGATCAGATACCCACACCGTCGCGCTCAAAGGCACTTATTAAATCAACACATTGTGTGTGTGTGCACACGTGTGTGCGTGTGCGTGTGCGCGTGCGTGCGTGTGTGTATGTGCACGCGAGCGTGTGTGTGTGCTTGCGTGCGCACAAGCTTATGAATGGAGTCCACTGAGAGAATGTAAACATACTGCTTAGGAAATAATGATGCATCATTCACTCCTGAACAACAGGTTTCCATAAGGAAGCTCTGGATGCCCTGCTAGTGCTTAAAACAAGGGGGGCTGGAGTTTTGCTTAATAGAACTGACTGAGCTACTGAAACAATAAAATACTACAAGATGAAATATGTAGGCATGCATTTTGTGGATATGTGAAAAAACGGCCTCAGCCGAGTGAGAAAAGCTGTTTGAAAACCTGTGAAAAAATGCTGACTGAGGGAAGAGGGCTGAAGAGGACCAAGGACAGATGTGATGGTGACAGGCAGAGTGTGTCTAGACTAGTGTTTCTCGACGGGGGCGGTACAGCACCCCCCGGGGGCGTTGAGAAGGATACAGCTGAGTGGGGGCATGGCTAAGTTCCCATTGGGGTGCGCACTGGTCTATTTTATCTTTAAATACTAAGGGGGGCATTGTCAGGCTTATGATGAGGTCAAGGGGGCGTAGGGAGGCTTACGATGAGGCCAAGGGGGCATTTGTTCAAAAAAGGTTGAGAACCACTGGTCTAGTAGACAGATGAAACGAGCTGCGGTCCCCCTCTTCCCCCAGCACCTACCCTCCTCTACCCTCCCCTCCTCTCTTCCCCCCGCACCTCACCTCCCCTCCTCTACCCGCACCTCCCCTCCTCTCTTCCCCCCGCACCTCACCTCCCCTCCTCTACCCGCACCTCCCCTCCTCTCTTCCCCCAGCACCTCCCCTCCTCTACCCGCACCTCCCCTCCTCTACCCGCACCTCCCCTCTTCCCCCCGCACCTCACCTACCCTCCTCTACCCTCCCCATCCTCTCTTCCCCCCGCACCTCACCTCCCCTCCTCTACCCTCCCCATCCTCTCTTCCCCCCGCACCTCACCTCCCCTCCTCTACCCGCACCTCCCCTCTTCCCCCCGCACCTCACCTCCCCTCCTCTACCCTCCCCTCCTCTCTTCCCCCCGCACCTCACCTCCCCTCCTCTACCCTCCCCTCCTATACCCTCCCCTCCTCTGTGGGTCTCACAGCATCCAAACTGTATGCCTGTCTTTTGTAGACAGGCGGAAGCAGCCATCACTAACAGGGCAAAATTGGTAAATTGGTGAGGAAAACAGTTCGTCTTCTTTCCAAAATCACATCAACTGGCTTTCCCAGTCGGTCCTCTGACCGATTTCAACCTTGACAAAGACGAGTCTTGTTTTTTTTTCCTTTTGCTTGTTTGATGGACACGTCGTTTCCTACTGTTTTTATGTCAAACAAACAAACACTGGCTAAATGCAATGATGGCTGTGTCTTTGATTTACGTAGTTTTTTACTAGTCTTAGTCATTAGTGCACAACTTGTCACGGTCACTTTGAGCTGCAGGACCTCCGCAGCTTTTAAATGCCAGACCCTGACCATCGTAGCACTACACACCCCTCTCTTGACATTCAGGGAGAGCTTAAGTTGTACCATAACATATACACACCCATGTGTATGCTGGCAAGTTAAGGCAAGCTTGGACACCAGGTGAAATTGCTGGGATGGGCAGCCAAGGCCGCTGACAGCTTTGGCTGGGCCCAGGACAAAATCACCTAAAAGGGCCCCCCATCGAATGCATCAAATGTAATGAGGACCCAGTTTATGGGCCCCCCATCTCCCTGGGCCCGGGACAGCTGACTCCTTTGTCCTCTCTTGTCAGCTTCCCTGTGGGCAGTTACTGTATTTCTGTAGAAGATCACAGATGATCTTGCCGACAGCATAAACCAGCACACACATCATTCCTTTTCCTAGGAAGACAAGAGGGCTGAGCTTAGAGCTACTGCAGTCTAGTGGGTGGCATGGGTTAGTCATACCACCAGCATGGACATAAAACCCATTCGACCATCATACAACAGGAATGGAAAAAAACACACCTGTAAGGCCTGAAGTTTAAACAGTGCTCCGCATGAAGTGCAAACACCACCTTACGATGTGTATAAAAGACTGACAGTATTTTTAAACTGGATATTTTTTTTTAAACGGCGCAATATAACGTTAGCACATTCCATATCATGTCCTCCGAGGATATGGTACGGTACAGTACTTGATATGGTGGGAAAGAGCTACAGTGTGTGTGAATATATGTACGGGGTGTGCTATGTCTGTTTTTTGAGGACCCTCTCGAAAACTAGATTTTTATCTCAAGAGGCCATCCTCTAATAAAAGAATTTGAATTTGAAATGGTCTGCATGTTGTAGATGTCTGCGGTCGCTAACTGTGGGTGAAAATCATGATTAAAATGCTAACAACTAGTGTGTAAGTGTCTCACATGTGGGATTGTTTACATTTGCAAGAGTAATGAAACAGAGATGTCAGAGTCAGCCCTGTCATTTACCCTAGTCCTCCTCCATCATTTGATGTCGACTACGTTGTCAATGACTGCATGGACTGGCTCAAAATGATGACACAAAAGCTAGCCAAGTGTCTCTCGCTAGTAAAGAGTTGATTCCATAGGCACTCCATTACGTGGAGTGAGGCATTAACCACACTACACGAGTAGCTGTTTAAATTTGGCGTGACTGACAGTGTAGGGGGGTTGTCTGACAGCGTTTTACATTCAAACACATGGACTAACTGGCTGACAGATCTGACACAAATGTCAAAGTCGAAAATTCTGAGCTTTTCGTGGAGGCAACTGAGGAAACAGTCACTGGGATCCTTTGTCAGAGAAGACCAGTCTGAACGCCTGTTGAGTCTGGAGGAGCAGACAAACACGTCTCTCTTGTTGCCCTGCAGGCTGAAAGTGGAATTGTCCTTCAATTGAACTACAGACAAGAAAAACTAAAACGTGCTTTACAAAAAAAAAAAGATATATAGATAAAAGCACAAGTCAAAGCAAGAAAAGGCCTAAGATGACCAGAAAAGGGGGCAAGGAGAAAATTAAGAAATAAAAGAGACATTAAATAATTATAATTCAAGACAAATAAAAAACTTAAATCTTAATAAAAGTGAGGACTGAGGATATATGCAGGCTGCAAGCTGTGTAACAGGGTATGTTCTCTCCTAACTCTGTAGTCTATACTCTGTTTTCCACAGCGGACCGAGAAACGAAACACTACCTCACCTCACTACCTCACCTCACAGCCTGCCTGCCTGCCTACGGGACTCCACTCACGTGGTCCAAGGAACTCCATGTAAACACTGAGCCAAAATACCTCAGCGAAGAAGATCTCTGTGTGTGTGTGTGTGTGTGTGTGTGTGTGTGTGTGTGTGTGTGTGTGTGTGTGTGTGTGTGTGTGTGTGTGTGTGTGTGTGTGTGTGTGTGTGTGTGTGTGTGTGTGTGTGTGTGTGTGTGTGTGTGTGTGCAGGCCTGCGCTATACGGGGAGTGCACAAAAAGGCAATGCAGTGCTGTGAGTAAGTGTGCGGGTGTGTGCACCATTTCTCAACATCTTGACTGCATGTAAATCCAGGTGTGTGTGTGTGTGTGTGTGTGTGTGTGTGTGTGTGTGTGTGTGTGTGTGTATGTTGCATATAAACACACGTTGTACACACACACACCTCATGCAGCGATGCAGGGCAGGGCAGGTGTGGTGATTAAACCAGTTTCCACATACTGTAGGTAGCCACCCCCTCACACCATAACCACACACACACACACACACACACTCACCATGTACCCACACCCTCGCACATGCACAACTGTCCTAGTGAGATTACACACACACACACACACACACACACACACACACACACACACACACACACACACACACACACACACACACACACACACACACACACACACACACACACACACACACACACACACACACACACACACACACACACACACCACATAGGCAGCCACACCCTCACACCATAACCACACACACACACACACCACGTACCCACACCCTCGCACATGCAAAAACACAACTGTCCTAGTGAAATTACACACACACACACACACACACACACGCACACACAGGCACACACGCACAAACACCAACACACACACACGCGCACAAACACATGCACACACAGGTACAAGAGCAGCCGTCCACGCCCTGATGTTTGGGAGCTTATCCATCCTCCATTTAACTTCCCTCACATCTGTCCGTCCTTTCTTTGACTTCGTGCAGCCACAGAAAAAGATGAGAGGAGAGGAGAGGAGAGGGGAGGGGAGTAGAGGAGAGGAGAGGAGAGGAGAGGGGAGGAGAGGAGAGGAGAGGAACGGAGAGTAGAGTAGAGGAGAGGGAGAGGAGAGGAGAGGAGAGGAGAGGAGAGGGGGGGGGGAAGAGAGGAGAGGAGGGTAGAGGAGAGGAGAGGAGAGGAGAGGAGAGGAGAGTAGGGGAGGGGGGGGGCAGAGAGGGAGAGGAGGGGAGAAGAGAGGAGAGGATGAGAGGAGAGGAGAGGAGAGAAGAAGAGAGGGAGAGGAGAGGAGAGGAGAGGAGAGGAGAGGAGAGGAGAGGGAGAGGGAGAGAGAGGAGAGGAGAGGAGAGGAGAGGAGGGGAGAGGAGAGGAGAGGAGAGGAGAGGAGAGGAGAAAGGAGAGGAGAGGAGGGGAGGAGGCAGCAAGGCTTGTCTGGACACCTCTGCAGCAGGTAGCTTGGGGCGCAGACAGTGGGATGGGTGGTCCACCACATGGGATGGGTAGGAAAAAAACTGCTCCGAAAGACAATATGAAAGCCTCTCGCAAGACACACACAGATGCACGTGTGTACACACACACACACACACACACACACACACACACACACACACACACACACACACACACACACACACACACACACACACACACACACACACACACACACACACACACACACACACACACACACACACACACACACACACACACACACACGAACATGAACGACAGGCCTGGTCCTGTTCTTTCCATGCAGCCACCACTGATGGCACAGCACAGCACAGCACAGCACAGCACAGCACAGCACAGCACAGCACAGCACAGCCGCTTTCCCTCTACAAAGCTGGAAGTACATAACTGCACAGCAGTAGAGGCAGAAGTAGGTGAAGGGTTCAGTCTGTGTAGGGGGAAGCCAAACATTTGTGCTCACACTTGATTTCATTTTCGCCTCTCCCTCAAGCACTGTGTATGTGTGGCACTTTTAGGAAGTTTCTCTCCAAAGCAGTAGGCAAAATAGAAGATGCTTGTTGTTAGTTGGTGCCCAAACATTTGTGGATTTTTCTTTCCAGCAGAAAATCCAACTGTGCAAGCTCAAGTCTGACACACCACCTCTGTAAAGCCTCCAGAGCGCTCGCCTATAATCTCACATTAAGACCATAAGACAAAACCCTTATTATTATTAGTCTGTAATACCCAGAATGTTCACAAAAGCCATAAAGGTCTACGTGTTGGTAAAGCACAGTTGTTAATATAGTACAGTATGGTTGTAGTAGATGTAGGTGTTCCTGTTAGGTGTTCCTGTTTTGGGCAGTCATGGGTGAGCGGTTAGGGCGTCAGACTTGCATCCCAGAGGTTGCCGGTTCGACTCCCGACCCGCCAGGTTGGTGGGGGGAGTAATCAACCAGTGCTCTCCCCCATCCTCCTCCATGACTGAGGTACCCTGAGCATGGTACCGTCCCACCGCACTGCTCCCCATGGGGCGCCACTGAGGGCTGCCCCCTTGCACGGGTGAGGCATAAATGTAATTTCGTTGTGTGCAGTGTGCAGTGTTCACTTGTGTGCTGTGAAGTGCTGTGTCACAATGACAATGGGAGTTGGAGTTTCCCAATGGGCTTTCAAGAGGCTACTGTGCGCAACACACCCTGATGAAGGCCGCAAGGCCGATACGTGTTGGTGATTTTTAATACTTTTGCTCATATAATAATGTTTTTTTTTGTTTTTTTTGTTTTTTTAACCACATTAGTTAACTGAAGTACATGGCCTATTGGATGTGCTTATTTGTTTATTTGTTTATGTACTGAATTTTAATATTTGTTTTACCTGTCCAGGGACTGCAGATGGAAATTAGATATAGCTATAATCTGGCACAAGCCATATTTTTACTTCTGTAAACAATGTCTATTGTGCATGGTCCCTGCTGAACTAAACTAAATAAACTAAACTAAACTAAACTAAACTAAACTAAACCAAGGACCTTTTTCCACCGGTCTTTTTTTGAAGAGGCTAAGTAAGTTGAAGACTCACAGGAGTAAACACCTCCTCTGACAACTCCCCTCTCCAACAGCCTCTGCCTCAGGCGTTGCTCTTTTACACAGAGCGCCGAGTAGAGAGTGAGTGACTTGCATACAATTTCCCTGTCCCGCCCGACTCCTAAATTACGATTATCTGACGACGACAACCAGCAGTTTCTGTTTACTGTGAAGGAGTCAAGTGAGCGATTGAGTGAGTGAGTGACGACGAGAGTGATTCACTTCGTACACACGTCCCTGCTGCGTGCCTTTAAGAGTTATTTATTTCCTGCGGTGGAGGGGAAAGTGGCCTTACCGGTCTCCCCATGCATGCTGATCTGACTGGCATTCATACTTTCAGTTCCTCAACAACAGACTCATTTCTGGCCCAAGTGCATTGCATTGATTTAGAGGAAGTATGCGAGTTCTTTCTCATGCTAATAAAGTGGGCCCTTTTTAGCATTCTCCCTATGTGCTCAGTAAATAACTGCCCAAGTAAGCGCATTGCACTGTGCGCAGACTCTCGCCTCAATCAAACTGATCCGAGGGAGACTTTAACTTACTGCTGGAGTTTTGGCCGCTGGTGTTGCACTGTTCATTCTTCTGGGGCAGAAATGGAACTTATTGTGTTACAAAGCCTCTCGTTCTCCCTGTGTATGTATCTATTGTATTGAGAGAGAGAGAGAGAGAGAGAGAGAGAGAGAGAGAGAGAGAGAGAGAGAGGGGGGGGGGGGGGGGGGGGGGGGGGGGGGGGGGGGGGGGGGGGGTGCGTGTTTGCGTATGTGCATGTGTGCGTGCGTGCCCCCATTGAGCTGAGGGGCATTTAGCCAACGTGAGCCTAGTGAACATGGGGCTGGAAGTGGGAATGTTATCCACTTGATGCGTCCCGTCCTCCATTTCTGATTCAGCTCAATAGTCCTGATCTTGCTATTT
>NC_085870.1:2186860-2209360 GCF_034702125.1 Engraulis encrasicolus
CACACACACACACACACAGTGCTGCCAACAGTACTGGGAGGAGCTACCTTACAAGCCAACACCTCCCCCCCCCCGAGGGGCACACTTGCTTCGCTGTGCGTCTGGGTTCCCTGCCAAACTCAGCGCTGGCGCTCCGGGTACATCTGGGTACCCTGCCAACCTCTGCAGCAAACAAGCAGTCAGCCTCGTCCTCTCAGGGCCATCAGCCTCGTCCTCTCAGGGCCATCAGCCTCGTCCTCTCAGGGCCGTCAGCCTCGTCCTCTCAGGACCACAAGCCTCGTCCTCTCAGGGCCACAAGCCTCGTCCTCTCAGGGCCATCAGCCTCGTCCTCTCAGGGCCGTCAGCCTCGTCCTCTCAGGGCCATCAGCCTCGTCCTCTCAGGGCCGTCAGCCTCGTCCTCTCAGGACCACAAGCCTCGTCCTCTCAGGGCCACACGTTTGTAACCCTGAGCTACTACAACACCAGAAAGTGTGTGTGTGTGTGTGTGTGTGTGTGTGTGTGTGTGTGTGTGTGTGTGTGTGTGTGTGTGTGTGTGTGTGTGTGTGTGTGTGTGTAGACGGATGACAGCATCTTTAGGACTGGATGTGTTTAGCGTTGATGACAGGGGGGGATTCCCTGTGGGGGAGGGAGACGTGTTGTGTTGTGTCGTGTTGCGTTGAGGGGTGGAGAGGCCAGCGTGGGACAACAAGGAAAAGCACTCTGCTTTAACACTTGAAGCTTTAAAGGCAGTGAGGTGTGGGGGGTTGGGGCTGGGGGGCTGGAGAATGCATCAGGCACTGCTCTGTGCTGTGCTGTGCTGTGCTGTGCTGTGCTGTGCTGTGCTGTGCTGTGCTGTGCTGTGCTGTGCTTTGTTCACAAGTTCAGGGTCGTTTCAAGGTAGCTGGGGCCCCTTGGCAAAGAGCAACTTTTGGGCCCTGTTTTTCCTCTTCTAACTATTGGGGAGACGAGATTCACCTGGGTCTCTTGTCAGTTGAATTGTCGATTAATTGTGATTAATGTTTTTTAATCGATTAACTCATTGATTAAACTCAATTAGTCGATTAATCATTTGTATCCCTAGCCACAACCCCAGAGTTGACATTGCTGTCATTTAAACACATAGCCAGTAATAACCAGGTGGGGGCCCCCTGTAAGCTGGGGGGCCCTAGGGAATTGCCTAGTTTGCTCTGGCTGATTGTGACAGGCCTGGTTGTGTTGTGTTGTGCAGTGTCAGCATGGAGGCTGGGGGCCATAGGAGGCTCTTACCAGGGTTGCCAGATGAGTTATTTCCAGCCCAAAAAAATGATTAAAACCCGCCTAGAAGCACAAAATCCCACTCAATTCTATTGATTTTTTATGGCAAAAATTGGGCTGGTTTTTCCTGATAAATGCCAATTTTACCCGGACACGGCCATCCTAAGCAGCCCAATTGGGCGGGAAACGGCCCAATCTGGCAACACTGGCTCTTACTGACAGCCGGCAGGTGAGGTGAGGTGGCCATCCGCTGCAGCATGCGGCAAGAGGCCGAATCAGCTGCCTTCAACAACCCCCCCTCTCCTTCTAGCAGACACACACACACACACACGGATGGACGGACACACACACACACACACACACGGACACACACGGACACACACGGACACACACACAGACGGACGGACTCACAGACTGACATACGGACGGACACACAATCACACACGCACGTGGCCACACACACACACAGACACACGCACGGACGGACGCACACTCACACAATCACACACGCACGCGGACACACACACAGACACACACGCGCGCACACACACATCAAATGTGACCTTCAGCCAGTGAGGAGGGTAATTGCAATTCCTGCACTGAAGCTGTAAGCTGCAGAGGAGTGAGTCTGCAGTGATTTTTCCCTTGGCCAGCCGGCCGGCCTGCGCTATACAACACAAACAACCTGATGCAAATTCACCTTCAGAACAAGCTCTGCTCTGTCTGTCTGCCTTTCCTGTGCGCGTTCTCTTTCCACTCCTTGCATTCAAATGGACTAACTTAACACTCTGCTGCATTCCAATAGAGTCAGTAGGGCTGGACGATATGGAAAAAAACCTATATTACGATATGAATTACTTCATATCACGATAACGATATCACAATAAAGCACTATGTATGTTTTCAGTTATTCTCTTCTTGTTGTCTTTTTCGTGTCATGTCGCAAAAAAACTTTCTTTAAAATGAATCTTTTTATTCTTCTTTTTACAGTTAGGCTATATGAACTTAGTGTGCATAGTGACACCATGAAATGTGTTAAAATTATATTAAATTCATAAAATATTAGTTTACCACGATATAAACAATAGAGGAGGAAGGACACGATATACACTTTTCTATCACGATAACGATATATATCATCATATTACCCAGCTCTAAAAGTCAGGGTTCTTTCTATTCTGTGGACGACTGGACCATTGTCATCGTTGACAACTGTGGGATTGCTTTCTTTGCTGTACATCTCAACGCTGTAATTGCGTCTTAAAGCTTTTGGTTGGACAAGAACTAAGCCTGACAGATGATCAAAGGCCCTCCGCCATTTACAACTAAACATTATTCGACAGCACACCGACAGCTCTTTCACCTTCTGTGAAGACATGCTTCTTATAAGATTTATGCATTTGTTTCACCTACAAAGCATCCATTTTTGCACCGGTCTCAATAACCAATCACCTGACTGCTTATTTATAGTAGTATAGCACTGTATACGTTCAAGCTAGTGAACAAAAGAGTGATGCGAAAAATGTTCTCCAGCTGCAACACTGCCCATTTTGCCAAGTGCAAAACTGTTGTGACAACAATGGCAGCCAAGGTTTGACCACAATGAAATACAAAATTCTTTTCAAATAAAAATTTGAATCAAATTTTAGATAAACTATTAGAAAAAAGCAGAATGCTCCCAGTTTGCTTTTTAATCCTTGCCAGTAAACGTTTTCGAGATTCATAGACACTTTTCCATCACGATAACGATATAAATCGTCCTATCACCCAGCACTACCCTCTTGTACTGCACCTGCATTTTGGATGTGCGCACCTCTTCCTCTTAACTGAATTTCGAAGAATTTCGGAGAGTCCGCGTGTCCCTCTGATATCTGTGGCCATGACGATGCTTTTCAAGGCTACTTCTAAGGACTGTTAACTTTTGCACAACATTCAGGCAAACACATGCAGTCCACCAAGGTTTTTTTTTGTGTTCAGACTATAAATTCAGCACCAACTGAGAACGTGTGTGAAAGGAGGGTGAAGTCAGGACAATACAGTAAGGCTAGCGAGCAGCCAAAACGGCAGTCACAGCAGCAATGAACAACCATAAGCTGTAACAGAGAATAGGAGGGATTTTTATTCCTCCTTCCCATCATTTGCATGTGTGTGCATGTGTTTCCAAGCATGATGATGATATACATGGGAACCAGGGCTTGACTCTAACGCTTGCCTGCCATGTGGCTAGTGGCTTTCCTGAGTCACTAGCCATCCAACTATTCTACTAGCCACACATTTGAAATTATGTTTTTACTTTATCATGACACTGTTCATCTAACCTCAGAAGATGAGGTGTTAAAGCAATCAGATGAGTGCATAGCTTTCTACATGGAAATAAATTAAACGAATGGAAACTGAGTAACTGATCTTTTTCTTGAACTCAAATAGAAACAATTGATGGACAAGGTGTAAAATGTAGAATACATGCTGTTCTGATATGTCATACCATTGAATAACCTACCTGCCAAATTGGCTAGTGGCACTGTAATTGTTACTAGCCACAGCCAAGTTTTACCAGCATTTGGATGGTTGGCAGGTGCCAGTGTCAAGCCTTGATGGGAACAAGTCAGGGCGGTGTGATTCTAAACATCTGCGTTAAGTTATACATGCCCAACAACATGGCTGGCTAAGCCAGAGACGAAAAAAGAAGCACACAAATCAAAACAATGCCAGCACACAGAATTGCTCTCGCACTCCCTGGTGAGTCTCGGCCCAGGTCTTTCAAGTTTAGAGTTGACCAAATTAGTGACCAACGGCGTCACACGCTGTCTCCGAGTCCTTGAGACGTGAGTTGTGTGTGTGTGTGTGTGTGTGTGTGTGTGTGTGTGTGTGTGTGTGTGTGTGTGTGTGTGTGTGTGTGTGTGTGTGTGTGTGTAGGGTTGGAGAGGGGATGGGGGAGGATGCTAAGCTGTGTCCAGGAAGCGTCCCAAAGCTCTGGGCTTCAAAAGCTACTAGACTTCCTGTCCCGTCCAAGAGCGAGTTCAACAGCCATCTGACAACCGATACTACTGAGAGAGGGCCACTTCCTAGCCTTCCGGCAACATCTAGAAGCCACCAAGACACACACACAAGCACACAGGCAAACGCACACATACACAAACAGACACACACGAACACGCGCACGCACGCATGCACACAAAAGACACAAGACATAAAACACGCAAAGCAAACACACATGCATCCCCAAACACAAAGACTAACATACATACCAGTACACACACCAACCCAACCGTCTCCTACATGTGACTAATGATTCTACTCACGAGGGTACACACACAGATCAAAGGCATCGCCACAGGGGGGGAGTGGGTGGGGTGGGAGTGTAGCGGTCAGACCTAGCTCCTCAAAAGTTCCTGTCTGTGAGTGTTCTATGTTTGTCTCTCTGTGTGTGCTGTGTGTGTCAGTACTGAGAGTCTTTAAAAAGCAGGATGCGTCATGTTGCCATCCCACAAAAAGGCCTCTCAGCGCTCTTCCTCCTGCTCTTCCTCTTCCTCCTCCTCCTCCTCCAGAGTGGAACAATCTTCCATAAACTCTCTCCATATGGCCGAGGGGCCTCGGGGAACTCCTGTGAGTAGGAGGGGGGGTAGGGAACTCCTGTGGGTAAGGAGGGGGGCTAAGGAACACAGGGGCATCACCACACCACTCCAGACCACATCACTAGAGCCGCCTTTTCTTCTTCTGCAAAACATGCACTGTCGTCATGCTTATTCGCATCACTTCACTACATCATTGTCACTGACTGGGGTTTCTTTTACAGGCCTGCCGGTCTGGTCGGGGCGTACTGTACTGCACTGTAGGACCACAAAGGCAACGGGATTCCCAAACAAAACTAACACAAGCTACATTGTACTGGAGACTTGAGGATTCCCCAAACAACACAGTTAACTGGCCTGTTAGCAACTAGGTTAGTTGACAG
This sequence comes from Engraulis encrasicolus, assembly GCF_034702125.1. Lineage (NCBI taxonomy): Eukaryota > Metazoa > Chordata > Actinopteri > Clupeiformes > Engraulidae > Engraulis > Engraulis encrasicolus. The sequence goes on from NC_085870.1 coordinate 2,192,049, forward strand.
CACAGGGGAATGGCATTGTAACCAATATACTAGCAGCTAATGTATGTAGTTAACAACTATGGCGTTGGGAAATGCACTTCCACACTTAAGCAAAGCAAGGAGAAGCAAGTGTATTTGTAAAGTAAAGGAAATTTCTCTTGAGGTTAGATGAGGAAAAACAGGGCCCCGAGTTGCTCTTTGCCTAGGGACCCAACTACCTTGAAACGACTCTGAACACATGAACACAGCACAGCATACTGTAGCGGCTAATGCAGTCAACAACTTCGGTTTTGGGAAATGCACTTTGACTCTTACAGCAAAATAAGTAGAACTATTTGTACAGTGATGACTTGCATACAGAGAGGAAGTACAGTACAGTAGAGTGTGCTTATAAGAGACGTAGAGCATCTTACTGTACAACACACAAAACGGGGACTTGCTTGTGGCCGAGCTCTGGGACTGCCTTCCCCAAATGCATGCTGGGAGATGATGATGCTGCATCATTGGGGACTATTATATTCTTTATGGAGCGGGTTTTATTTCTCAGAACTGGGACTTCTCCAACCAACCAGCGTCTCTTAATGACGACCACAGCGGCCCCAGGCTGTATCCACCACCACCACCACCACCAACACCATCACACAAATCACACCTCCAAAACCGCCCAAATTGTAAACCGAAGGGACAAACAGATGACGGTTGTTTTTTTTTTTCTCGAGCAGAAATATAATGAAGAGGTGGTTAACATTTAATTACTTCTCCGACGGCAAACTGAAACTGCCTCCATATTCACACGAACACATCACCGCGGGGCATTTAATCTTAGCACTCATTTCACACACACACACACACACACACACACACACACACAAACACACACACACAGTGATCTCACTCCGATGTTAACACACACTCTATCTTCAACTGTGTGTTTTGCAATCTCGATTGTGTAACTGTTCTTATAGTGAAGCCCCCTCACTCTAGGACACTCTGCAGAACAACCTCGACGCGGCGATGCCGACATCCTAATCATGTGTGTGTCAGGCGGCACCCGGCCAGTGGCGACAGCAGAGCCTGGATAAGATAAAAAGCTGAAATGAATAAAGGAAGCAAAGGACAGCACTCCACGAACGTTTAATTCGGGCAGAGCCTTTCTTTCTTCAGCGTGTAATGGCGATGCAGTATGAGCGCGTCTTCTTCACTTTTTAAGATAAAAAAGAAGCTGCCTGGACTAATGTAATGGTGCCTGTGATGACTGATGAGTTGTTTGTTCCAAGGGTAGGCACAGCTTGCAGCCGATATAATAAAAATGACAGCCCTCACTTACTGGGCTGCCAACTTAGTGGCTGTTTGCAAAAGCAGCTACTTGTAAGCAGCGTTGCCTTGAGGGCATGTTTGCAATGCCTGGCAAAGGCACACAGACGTGCATTTTTCCTTCTGCTTGTCGATGCAACAGGGTAGGATTATTGGGAATAAAAGGTTTGGTGCAGGACTGCTGGTGAAAGAAAGAAATCCAGACCCTGCACACACAGTGGAGGTACAAAACATTACATATTGACAGGGCTAACATCGCCGCGGTAACACCGTTGGGATACATCTAATACATACAATGTGCCTGTATAAGTAACTTGTAAGGCATGTACAAAGCAAAATAAAACATTTGTTAGGCATGTATTCGCCAATGTCTTGTTCATGCACAATAAGGGATTTATTACCCATTGAACCTTAATAAGGACCTAGAAGGCCTTAGTGTTTGCTTAGTACATGCCTTACAAGTTACTTATGCAGGCATTATGTATTAGTATGTATTAGTGCTAATAGATGTATCCCTAAAATAAAGTGTTACCATTGCCGCTTGTCGGATATAAAGCCTTCCTCTGGGTGTGTGTGATAGGATATTTTTGTTGTCTCTTCATTCACTGATCTCAGGCTGGCTGTATCAAATGAGCCAGATATATATATTTTTTAAAAACAGAAGCTCGGGTCACATTATGCACGATGCTGGGGGGGCACCTTCGCTGTCTTGAGCATGGCACAAGGCCCCAAGTGAAAAGGCATGACCCCCCCCCCCCCCCTCCCGCCCCAAAGTGCAGTCGCTGATTCACTGCATATTCAAATCTATGCAAATCCATGACTTACAAGCGTGACTTGGAGAAGAGGGAAGGGCACATTCATTACACTACATTACAATACGCAAATGCTTTCTATCCAAAGCATTGTGGGTGACCGAAACACTTATCCATGCTTTCATTACTTCCCGCCTGGACTACTGCAATGGGGTACTGTATGGCCTACCCAACAAAGGCTTGGAACGACTACAGTATGTTCAAAATTCAACAGCCAGAATTATATCTCGCACGAAGCGGTGGCAACACATCACTCCCACACTCAGCTACATGGGAACGATTTTCTATGCCAGTGACAACGTTCCCCTGGGTTAACCATATGAAACCCACCAGAAACGTGGCACAAAACGAGTTTTTTGAATAATAGTCAAGGAGCCTAAAAAGTCCCGTGGGATTTTTTTGATGAAAGCAAGCCACCCATCCAACTGTCTCAAGGACACCCCAAATAACAATAAAAAACATGTTGGCAGTCTGAAATATTGTGCTGGGACAAATTGTGAAGCATATAAGAAAATAGCAACATTTTGGTCTCCAAAAATAGGACTTTGCAAAAACGCCTAGGCATACCCACATATAAAATGGTGTAGAAAACACAATTTTTGATATTTTGTTTTCAAATTTGAAATACAAGTTGTTCAGACTTGTGGCCTTTGTTCCATTATGTCTATAACCTGATACATTACAGTAAAATGACTATTTAATGTCTATGTATATATTTTTTTCTTTGGCGAGGGGAAAAAATGACAAAAACTTCCCAGAAAAATGAAAAAAGACTTCCCAGTTTTCAGCAGAACCCTTTAGAGTGAAACTGACAATAGATCACAAAACTAGAGGGTGTCTGCTTTCCAAAATGGGTGTTTTCATCTCAATAGCACAAAGGGTTGGGATACAGCAACCATTTCAATTTGGAGAGGCGTTTTCAGGCGGTTTTCAGGCAAATCTGTCGGAATGCGAAGGGGTTAATTATGCAAGCAGTAATAAATGGTGAAAATAATGATTTGTTTATTATGCTATTCGTTGCTGAAAAGTCTGATAACTGAAGTAGTGGTCTGATAACAGTAATATTTTCTGGAATGAATACGTTTATTGACTCGGCATAGAAATAAAGGCATCATCTTATGTTTGTAGACTAAATCAACTGAAAATCACAATGAACTCCAATTCACAATGTATATTATAAATGTTAGACTAGACAATGTTCAATGTTCAGTCTAGGCCTGACTAGGCCAGACACTAGGCCTGACTAGGCCACACCGTCCCAGGCACCATCACGTTAGACACACACACACACACACACACACACACACACACACACACACACACACACACACACACACACACACACACACACACACACACACACACACACACACACACACACACACAGGCCTAACAAACACACACACTCAGAGAGAGAGGCCTAACACACACACACACACACACACACACACACACACACACACACACACACACACACACACACACACAGGCCTAACAAACAGACACACTCAGAGAGAGAGGCCTAACACACACACACACACACACACTCTCTCTCCTCTCCTCTCCTCTGCTCTCTCCTCTCCTCGCCCCTCCTCTCCTCTCCTCTCCTAACACACACACACACACACACACACACACACACACACACACACACACACACACACACACACACACACACACACACACACACACACACACACACTGAGACACACACACACACCTTCGCACGTCGATGTTGAACTGTGCCTAAACCAAACTCATTCCTAAACCTAACCTGTCAGTGAAAAATGTGTGCACACCAACCTATAAGCAAGTGGAACTGTGCCTAAACATAAAAAACTCATTCCTAAACCCTGTCAGTGGTTCATTGTTCATCTACTTCTTGCGCAAACTAAAGAAGGCAAGTGCTACACCCTCCATCATGATAACATTCTACAGACCAGTGTTTCTCAACCTTTTTGTAGACGAGGCACCCTTTCAATTCATGAAAAATTTCAAGGCACCCCAAACCAACAAGCTGTAACATGGCATTGCATCCGATACCACAAAAACTTAGAAGTAACACATTTGGAGACGTCACACGACCTACGTTCGAAGTTGAAGCTGACTGGGGCGACCTATATTTACTTTATGGTGCGTAAATGGCAGATGAAAGATTCCACTGACTAGCATTAACATATCAATTTAGACAAATATGTATTATATTACATAATTTATGTATCAGCCACATTTCCGCGGCACCCCTGAAGGGGGCCCACGGCACCCCAGGGTGCCCCGGCACCCCTGTTGAGAAACACTGCTACAGAGGAACCATAGAGAGCGTTGTGTCCAGCTGCATCACAGTGTGGGGAGGAAACTGCACGGAGAAAAACAGGAAGACAATCCAGCGTGTTGTGAACACAGCGAAGAAGATCATTGGAGTACCACTCCCCTCCCTGCAGGACATTTACACCGCACGCCTCACCCGGAAAGCACTGATGATCATCAAAGACACAAGCCACCCAGCACACAAACTGTTCAGCCTCCTGCCCTCTGGAAAGAGGTACAGGCGCCTCCGTTCCCGTACCACCAGGCTTGCGAGCAGCTCGATGCACCAAGCAATCAAGATACTGAACACTCAACCCACTCTCCCTCCACTGTCAGCCTCTAGCCAGCCAGGCCACTGACAACCCCCCACCCATCCCCACCACCATATCTGCGACTGAACATTCCACCTGCACTACTACATCTGTGACTGAAGTTTCAACCTGCACTAACTCAAAACATGCACACGCACACACACACACGCACACAAGCACACTGCACTTTCTGCACTAAACCCAAACATACACACACTGACAAACACACACACACCTTCGTACGTCGATGTTGAACTGTGCCTAAACCAAACTCATTCCTAAACCTAACCTGTCAGTGAAAAATGTGTGCACACCAACCTATAAGCAAGTGGAACTGTGCCTAAACATAAAAAACTCATTCCTAAACCCTGTCAGTGGTTCATTGTTCATCTACTTCTTGCGCAAACTAAAGAAGGCAAGTGCTACACCCTCCATCATGATAACATTCTACAGAGGAACCATAGAGAGCGTTGTGTCCAGCTGCATCACAGTGTGGGGAGGAAACTGCACGGAGAAAAACAGGAAGACAATCCAGCGTGTTGTGAACACAGCGAAGAAGATCATTGGAGTACCACTCCCCTCCCTGCAGGACATTTACACCGCACGCCTCACCCGGAAAGCACTGATGATCATCAAAGACACAAGCCACCCAGCACACAAACTGTTCAGCCTCCTGCCCTCTGGAAAGAGGTACAGGCGCCTCCGTTCCCGTACCACCAGGCTTGCGAGCAGCTCGATGCACCAAGCAATCAAGATACTGAACACTCAACCCACTCTCCCTCCACTGTCAGCCTCTAGCCAGCCAGGCCACTGACAACCCCCCCCCCCCCCCCATCCCCACTACCATGTCTGCGACTGAACATTCCACCTGCACTACTACATCTGTGACTGAACTTTCAACCTGCACTAACTCAAAACATGCACACGCACACACACACACACAAGCACACTGCACTTTCTGCACTAAACCCAAACATACACACACTGACACACAACTCATATACACACACACACACACACACACACACAGACACACACACAGACGCACACCGCACTTTCTACCTGCACTAAACACACACACACACACACACACGCACTGTTGCTGGTGTACTTGATAGCATTTTGAAGAAAAATAAATATTAAAATAGGTCTATTGCTATTACTATGTCAGAACGCTACAAAGGACTTTTAGAAAAAGCACAACAAAATACCTCCTCTTAATGTATGTTCTCTACAAGTCTTCTGTTGTCCAGTCTTGCACTTTAAATGTCTGTATGAGCACTGTATGTCCATACTGTCTTATGTCCATGTATGAGTACTGTCTATGCCTATACTGTCTATGTCCTTAACTAGATTAGTCTATGTCTGCATGGGAAAGCAAGAAATGTAATTTCAAATTCGTTGTATGACCAGTGCATGTAAAGAAATTGACAATAAAACCAACTTGACTTGACTTGACTTGACATTGGTTCATTGTTAGGCACATGTACGCTTACTGATGTTTAGGGTTACGCACACATAAACACATGCCCTTACTGACGGTTAAGGTTAGGAATAGTTAAGGATTGGGCACACTGTAATAAACACATGCCTTTACTGACGGCTAAGGTTAGGCATAGTTTTAGGGTTAGGCACATTTACGCTTGAGCAGCAAAAAGCATATCCACCTGTACTGACGGTTAGGAATCGTTTTGATTTGGGCACATTTTCGCATGAGCACATTACAATTATTCATGTCGGAAAAGAGGCATGTTTCAAAACTATATAGTATCTTGCCCCTATTCCGACAATGGAAATAAAAAATGTCGGAGTAGTGGTATGTTTTTTTTTTTTTATGAAAATGCTGCTACTCCGACAATTGGGTGCTAATGTCTGAATAGTGACATGTAACCATTATTATTTCATATACTTGGAGTTACTGAAGCTGAATATGGATGAAATGGGAAAGAATATGACCAAACAAATACATTTTAGGTTGCGGTATAGCCGGAAATATGCGGCAAGGATACGGTTTCTACGTGTGGTCCACCATGCTGGCCAGCACAATATTTCAGACTGCCAACATGTTTTTTATTGTTATTTGGTGTGCCCTTGAGACATCTGAATGGGTGGCTTGCTTTCATCAAAAAAATCCCACGGGACTTTATTTCGGTGAAAATGCTCCCTGACTATAATGGGTTCCAGAGTGCGAAAATCGAGTAACGCAGGCCTTTGCGTTGCCATTGTTACAGGCGAAACGGATTTGTTTACATCTGCGTCACAGCCACATGGCCAAAAACAGTGAGGTATCTTCACAGTGATCACTAGCTTTGCGCACAACATTAATTCCATGCACAATGGCATCATCAGACAACTGTTTGTGTGGACTGTGGAGACTCTTTCATTTCTACCACGGTCAATATTTTACGTTTCAAACTGCCCAGTGTGGGTCACTCGTGTTCAAAATCTTTAAAAAAAAACCCTGACTAACACGAAGCAAAGCTTCATATTATCTTTTAACTGCGCACCCAAACAGTTATCAGCAATGCATATTATGTATATGTCACTAGTTGAAACAGGCGTAATGGGCAGAAAGAGAAGGAGAAGCGGTGAGCGCGCAGCAGCCTCCAGAGGGAGAAATACCTGCCCGGTATTGGTATTCAACACTAGAGGTGCTCCGATCACCATTTTTTGGCCCGATCACCGATACCGATCACCAAAAATCTTTATCTGCCGATCACCGATCATTGCCGATCACAGAAATTATTTCCTATTTTTTTAATAGCCTATTAATTATCCTTATTGAATATTTCTGCCCATAAACCAATCAATCTTAATTTGCACGTGTTGCTTTCACAATGTAGGCCTATTATTAGGCTATTACTATTATGATTATTATTATTATTGTTATTATTATTATTATTATTATTATTAGGCTATTATTATTATTATTATTATCTTTCAGCTCTTTCAGACTAGTGTTGGTAATATAGCCTACAAGTAAGTCTACAGTATTAATCAATTTATAAGTTATTGCATATAATTACTAAACTATTTAAGATTGAATTGAAACTGAAACATTACATCAATTTATAAGTTATTGCATATAATTACTTAACTATTTGAGATTGAATTGAAGCTCAGACACCTGGATCTCAGTCTCTCGTCTTCTGCATACGAGAAAAAAACCCTGTCGCTTTAAATGAGCAGCCTCGTGAGGAGAGCCCCTCCCCTCTCTGTCACTCACTGACTGTCCACAGCTGCAGTGCTCCGCGACCGTACTGCTCTCTCCCTCTCACTTCTGTCGCCGTTTGGCGTTTCAGCGACTATCAAACTAATCGACTGACTGTCAATTACAACTTTGAAAACAATAACGTTGGCATGCTTGTGCGGACAACGTGAACTTGTCGCGCGCTGACCGAGGCAACTACACAGGTTATAACGTAAAATGGCTAACGGGCGAGAAGTAGTCTATCGCAAATTACATTGTGACTGAAACACTTGAGATTCTACATACACAAAACAAGAAAAAAAAAACTTCACTTGAAAGAACAGGGAACACGCACAACACAGCGTGTCTGCGAGGAAAGCTCTTTCTCTGTAACACTGTCATAGAATGTAGAATTCCCTGCACAGACTCATTGAGTTTCACCGTCCATTCTCCCTAGTTGCTGTTTGGTGTTGCAGCGACTACAAAACTAATGACCTGGCTGTCCATTAGGCTACAACTTTAAAAACAATACAGTTGATGATTGTTTTGGAAACGTTTAGTTGTTGCGTGCTGACAGGCTGTAACTCAAAATAGTGAACATGGCGAGACTGACACGTCATTCACAAATTACAAGCGTCATGTAAACTGCGCATGGATCGGAAAATCAGATCATTGTTGATGCAGATATGATTATAAATGGTGAAAATGAAGGAGGGAATTCCAAAAAGTTAAAGACAAGTAAAGATGCCTTATTTTGGTGCAGCAGCTGTGCAGAGCCAGCACCTAGGCTACATGCAGGCAGCGCCAGGTGTAAAGGCGAAATGGTTGCGTGAGGAATTTAATATCTCTGGATCGGTTTTTTGATCGGCATGTTTTTCCGATCACCGATCAGGCTATTTTTGGCCATTATCGGCCGAGCATGATCGGCTGCCGAGCAATCGGAGCACCTCTATTCAACACCTTAGTTTAAACTTCTCAAATTAAAAAAGCAGCATAAAGTGTAGAACACAATCAACAGATGCCTAAATGGCAATGATTCGCTACTCTAGTCACTCCACAAGCTACACAAGGTGCCACATGCGCAAAGCTGGTAGCCTATTTTTCCACGTAGCACTCACTTCAGCATAATGAAAAATAACAACTATGCGATGCTGGTTTTGAAAATAAGTCGGCTAGCAGCAAATGCTAGTACACATGTTGGGATAAGAAATTCCTTTAGTAACTTGACATGCTACTCCTGCATACAAAACATCATACTTAACTAATGAAAGGAGTAAATACATCCGACTTACAACTTCGTGAGGGCCAACCAGTTATGTAGACTGTAAACTCCCTGGTGATTGTTCTAATGTCTTCCAAAATATTCCAGAAGTTGCCGCATGCATGCTTATTCTTGTAAGAGCAACTCACGAAGCATGGTGCTAAGCAGCATGATTCAGTACAGTCTGTTGTTGTATCTAACTTGTCTCTGTGGCATATAGTAATGTTCAATTATGCAGCTTGCACATTCTGATATTCTGAACCTGCTATGTACGCGCTTGCGGAGAGTAAAGCGCATAATAAAACCGTCTTTCGCTTTTTACAAAGGGGGGAAATGACGCTATTTTTTGTTAAACTATCCGTCGCTTAAAATGGACATAACTTCGGAATGGGAGAGGCTAGACATGTATCGTTTTTAGTAATAAAAAGCTAAGATCTTCAGCTTTTAAACAAGCCATGGCATATGTCTGTAGATCGAAAACAAAATTCGCTGGGTCTGTTAAAAAAATGTGAAACTTTCTGGCACTGTCAGAGACTGGTGGACTCCCTGCATGACAGGTCATTTGCATGATAAGAGTGGGCGATCACGGCCATTAGCGAATACTTTTGTTCTCAACAACTTCACATAAAGAAATGTGTATTCTGAAGCAAGCCTGTCGTTGTCATTAGGACATGATCTTTTACTGAAACATGTTATGTTGCAACTTTATTGCAACTCGGATTCAAAAAAACCAGCGTTGCGGTGTCATCTGGCCGAGGCTTCAGACAGCTTCACTGGCTCCCAGTGAAGTCCCGCATTCAGTACAAAATTCTCCTGTTGACATACAAATCACTTCACTCTCTTGCTCCTCAGTACCTCTCTGAACTCCTCCAACCCCACTCCCAGTCCAGGTCTCTGCGGTCTTCCGAAAAGGACAATCTCATCATCCCCTGAGCCAGACTCCGCACTGTTGGTGACAGAGCTTTTTGTGTTGCTGCCCCACGCTCTGGAACAGTCTACCTCCCAACATACGCCAGGCCCCCACACTGGCTACGTTCAAGAAGCACCTTAAATCACACCTATTCACAGAGGCATTTGAACTTCACTAGCCCTTCTCCTGCCCCTTCTCCCCATCTGCCCATTCAACCCCCCCTCGCTCCCCCAATGTAAAGTGACCTTGGGTTCCTTGAAAGGCGCTATATAAAACTAAGTTATTATTATTATTATTATTATTATTGTTGTTATTGTTATTATTATTATTATTATTATTATTGGGTGTCAAATGGGAAACAACACTCAAGCAGTCATGTAGTAAAGTTATGACATAGGGGCCACGTCCTAAACTACTTGACTTCACCATAGCTCAGGAGAGCCACAAAAGTAGGAAATGAAAGCACACAGTTAACTGCCTGCAATGGTGAAATCCCACATCATGTAGTCGCAGCAGGAGGCTTATGCAGGATGGTGAGGTGGTGAGAGACGTGGGCGAGGGTGGCACCCGCACCCAAAGATTAAACAAACGCACAGGCCAGGCAAGCTGGGCACTGCCCACACTTCTGCCTACAGCACAAAGGCTGCCACTGTTCTCCCCCTTGAGACAGACACACACACACACACACACACGCACGCACACACACACACGCACGCAGTCACGCACGCACGCAGTCACGCACGCAGTCACGCACGCAGTCACGCACGCACGCACGCACACACGCAAACACACACACGCAAACACGCGCACACACACACACGCAAACACGCGCTCGCGCGCGCGCGCGCACACACACACACACACACACACACACACACACACACACACACACACACACACACACACACACACACACACACACACACACACACACACACACACACACACACACACACACACACACACCTCCGAGGCACAAGGGTCCCCTTCACACACTTGTGTTCCGCTCCTCACTTGTGTTCCGCTCCTCACTTGTGTTCCGCTCCTCACTTGTGTTCCGCTCCTCACTTGGGTTCCGCTCCTCACTTGCTCCAACAACAGCCAGACGAGACGAGACGAGCGGTGAGGAGTCTAGTCCACTACCTCACGTCACTTGTGTGTGGGTTGCAGAAGTCCATTTCATTAACCTTTAATAATATTATATAACCCAACTTTTATTTCCATTTCATCAGCCATGTTCTTGTGCGCTTATTTCTGTGAAGCACACAGAACTGCCTCTGTGATTGAAATGTACAGTACAAATAAATAAACCTGCCTTGTCTAAATAGATTTCCGAAACCATGATTTTATTCCGAGCTGCTTTCATGTGTAGCTGGTCTGTGATGCTGCCCAAATGACTTTTACTGCTAGACAAATGCAGCTGTCAATACTGAACATGCGACACTTAATTGCAAGCATTGACAGGCCCACTGTACATTCCACGATTGCAACACTGCTGCTGCAACACTCGTGTGCATGTGGTGTGTGCGTGTGGTGTGTGTGTGTGTGTGTGTGTGTGTGTGTACGTGTGTGTGTGTGTGTGTGTGTGTGTACGTGTGTGTGTGTACGTGTGTGTGTGTCTGTGTGTACGTGTACGTGTGTGTCTGTGTGTACGTGTACGTGTGTGTGTGTGTGTGTGTGTGTGTGTGTGTGTGTGTGTGTGTGTGTGTGTGTGTGTGTGTGTGTGTGTGGTGTGTGTACATGTGCTCCTCTCCCCCTCGTGCTCCCTGCCTGCTTCCCCTCACCGCCTGCCTACGAGGCACAGGGGAGTACAAGCATGACTCAGCAGTCCTGCTTTAAGCAATACACCGCACCGCCACTACCACCCCGCCTTTAGCAACACCGCACCACCACTACCACCCCGCCTTTAGCAACACCGCACCACCACTACCACCCCGCCTTTAGCAACACCGCCACTACCACCCCGCCTTTAGCAACACCGCACCGCCACTACCACCCTGCTTTAAGCAACACCGCACCGCCACTACCACCCTGCCTGTAGCAACATCGCACCGCCACTACCACGCCGCCTTTAGCAACATCGCACCGCCACTACCACCCCGCCTTTAGCAACATCGCACCGCCACTACCACCCCGCCTTTAGCAATACACCGCACCGCCACTACCACCCTGCTAAAGAAGGATCTGTTAGTCTCATTACAAGGGGGCTACAGGGCCTGGCTATTGTTAGAGCGGGTCACGCCACCTGACCGTCATACGCTAATCTGGACTTTGCTAACGGCCGTACCATCTAAACATGTGCATGTGCATGTGTGTGTGTGTGTCTGCATGCGTGTGTGTGTCTGCATGCGTGCGTGCGTGAGTGCTGCAAATACCTAAGATCATAATCAATCGCTGTATCCCTCAGGGTTTGTGTCTGTCTACTACTCTAAAGATTCAAATGGTGATAATTCAAAAGTATAATTGAGCAAAACATGTTTGACTGATCCCAAGGGCTGGGTAAAATAATCGATTTAATCGATAATCGATCGATATCATTTAAAATTCACATAATCGATTCACAGGGGACAAAATCGACATTTTTAATCTTTTTCTTTTTGTTCTTTTTGTTTAATTTAGGTCTATGGAAAATACCCAATAGGTATTAGTCAATTAGGCCTAGGCCTACTAATTACAAATTAGCAATCTATTAACACTGTCAAGCCACAGACCTTTGACATTTTTATATAAAAATAGGCAACATCAGAAGCGCTTTGATCCACGCTCCACACACAGCTAGAGACCTGGAGCAACTTCTCACACACACACGCACGCACACACACACACACACACACACACACACACACACACACACACACACACACACACACACACACACACACACACACACACACACACACACACACACACACACACACACACACACACACAACACACACACACACACACACACACACACACACACACACACACACACACACACACACACACACACACACACACACACAAGCAAGTACACAAAGATGTGTCCGAGCGTGCAGACCCACAAGACACAACAGACAGAGACAGAGCGATAGAGACAGAGAGACAGAGCGACAGAGACAAAGACAGACACACACATACACACAATCACTTGGAAAGGCTTGCTAAAAAAAACCCAATGCCTGTGTGTGTGTCTGTACGCCCCTGGCCCTGGAGGAAGAAGTCCACAACAAAGACTCTCTACAGGGCTCAGCGATTATTAATGGAAAAAACAATCAAACTGACAACTGTAGCCGTTAAACAATCAAGCAAATGACTAGCAATTGCTGTGTATTGTTGCACCAGTTCTCATTACTGATTTTATTAAGCATTGTACTCTGCAGATTCTACTGCTCTGTTTATTGAAAACAATCCATGACACAGTCCTGTCCATTAAAGACAGATTTTCAGTTTTCCCTACTCATGAGTCATGACAAGGGTGGATTATTGATCAATGCAATAAAAGTACATTGCGATCAATGTTTTATGCCATATGACCTAACCTTAGCTTCCACCCCTGCAACCCACGTAGCATTACCCAAGAGTAGCCAAGAGACTCACGAGCGGCCTGCCTGGACCACTGAGGCGGCACACCGACCGCATGACATGGAAAACATGCGACTTTTTTTTTTAAACTTATGACTGTTTTGTACACTCAATCTATCTCGTCCAGTTGTCAGAGTGAAAATAGAAGAAAGGGGGAAATCACAAAGTCAAAGTCATGGGACTGCAGGAGAGGGGTGGAGGGGGGGTTCAGCCTGGAGAGAGAGAGCTGTGCGAAGCAAGCAGAGCACAACATGTGGCCGGCATCACCCTCCTTCCTCCATGACTCACCACTGGAAGGCGTAACCAAATGGTGACCATACTGTCGTATGAAAAAAACAAAAGGAGGGCCCGACCGTGGCTTAATGGTAGGGCACTTGTCTACTACACGGCTGACCCGGGTTCGACTCCAGCTCGGGTCCTTAGCCGACCCTTCCCCGTCTCTCTCTCCTAAACATTTCATGTCTCTCTCTCAAACTGTATTGTCACTAATAGTCTTAAACACCCCCCGACCCCCAAAAATGAAAAAAAAAACTCATACAAAATCAAAGGAGAAGCTGGTGTACCGTCACGCAGACACAAGTACACACACACACACACACACACACACACACACACACACACACACACACACACACACACACACACACACGTGTGCATGCCATACGCACGCATACAAACATGGAAAGAGCTGTTGAGCAACAGGCGTAGAGGGTTAAGGGAATGAGATGTGTGGGGTTTGGGTTTGGGTGCTGGATTTTAAAGGGTTGAGGGATAGAGAGATGTGTGGGGTTTGGTTTGGGGTGTTGGATTTTAAAGGGTTAAGGGAATTAGAAGTGTGGGGTTTGGTTTGGGTATTGGATTTTAAAGGGTTAAGGGAATGAGAAGTGTGGGGTTTGGTTTGGGTGCTGGATTTTAAAGGGTTAAGGGAACGAGATGTGTGGGGTTTGGTTTGGGGGCTGGATTTTAAAGGGTTAAGGGAACGAGATGTGTGGGGTTTGGGTTTGGGTGCTGGATTTTAAAGGGTTAAGGGAATGAGAAGTGTGGGGTTTGGGTTTGGGTGCTGGATTTTAAAGGGTTAAGGGATAGAGAGATGTGTGGGGTTTGGTTTGGGGTGTTGGATTTTAAAGGGTTAAGGGATAGAGAGACGAGTAGGGTTTGGTTTGGGTGCTGGATTTTAGGCCAGCTGTCCCAGTGGTCAATGACCCGTCACTGAGGAGTAGAGAGGGGAGGAGAGGGGAGGCAGTGTGCTGCAATAAAAGGCTCAACGCTTGGACTGAACTCGGAGAGTATGCAAGAGGACACACACGTATACTATACACACAGTGCAAGAGTGCAGACTGACTCGCAGACAGGCATGCGTGTGTGCAAGAGCACGTACACTCGCAAGACTGACACACACACACATACACACACACACACACACACACACACACACGCATATTATAATAGCATTTACAAAGAGACAGCTTTCAAATATCTCTCTCTCACACACACACACACGCACACACGCACACACACACACGCGCACACACGCACACACACGCACACACACACACTAGACGACCACAGTGGCCCTTGGTGCCCTGGCTGTGAGAATGACAGACAGACTCCAAACACTTTTCCTCTACACTAATCCGGCTCTGTCTGGAATGCGGCCACTGCTGTCTGCTGCACAGAGCAGCTCACACACACACACACACACACACACAAGTACACGCTCAAACACACACACACACACACAGACAGACACACACACACACACACACACACACACACACACACACACACACACACACACACACACACACACACACACACGCTCAAACACACACACACACAGACACACACACAGACACACACAGACACACACACACACAAGTACACGTTCAAACGCGCAGACACACGCACACACACACACACACACACACACCAATAAAGCCACTTTTCCAGCGTGGTCAGACACAGACAAGAGAGCCAGAGAGAGAATGAACAAGATAAAGAGAGCCAACAAGATAAAGAATGATACAAGTGACAAAGAGAAATCGATACAGTAGCAAAAAAAGATAAAGAAATGGCACAAATTACAGATATAGAGACAGACAGACGGTGATAAGCCAGTAGCAGGGGAGGCATGACATAGTAGAGAAGAAAGAAACAGAGAAGAAGATTAACATATTAGAAGAAGACAGAGGGACAAGCGGCCTAGAGAGAGAGAGGGAGAGAGAGACACACACACGCACACACGTTTCTGTTTGCTTTATTTTCTTGCTGATATTATCAATGCAACTGCAAGCATTAATTTGTTTGTTTTAACATTTATTTCATTATATTATCATTACCAATGTATATTCAACTAATGCCTTGGCAATACAAAATATTTATGTCATGCTAATAAAGCTTCTGTGAATTGAATTGAATTGAATTGAATTGAGAGAGAGAGAACGAGAGAGAGAGAGCGAGAGAGAGAGAGAGAGAGAGAGAGAAATGACACCACTGTCAGCTGTTGGCACAGGCAGACCCCAAAAACAGGTGTGTTACCAAAATGACCAACTCAGTGACTGACACACACACACACACACACACACGCACACACACACACGCACACACACACACGTGCGCACACACACACACACACACACACACGTGCACACGCATACGCGCACGCGCACACACACACACACACACACACACACACACACACACACACACACACACACACACACACACACAGGCATCTGCTGTGCCATACACAACATAGTGCCTTAAAGCGATGGTTCGGAGTAGAATCACCCTAATGCCATTTGAACCGTGACACCCATCCACCTTTACACCCGAAGTGTTTTCTGCCGCAGGCTTACATCAACAGAGTTGCCGTGTTATTCGATGTTTATTCCGGTTAGCTTGACTCAAGCGCATATGGATACTGGGCACCGTCTCCAAACTTTCCCCACAAAAATAACATGTCATGACACCAAACTTCTGCAGTAGCACAAATATGGTCTGTACTCACGAAACGAAGCATTTGGAAGTTTGGAAATAGTCCAGGAGTTTATTATCATCAACACAAGCCGAATAGCTTCTCTGCTGCTAAAGCTGCGCCAACGTTACTTCCGTCATCTAAGACAAGCATGTAAGAGTCCTCAACGAAGCTCATAATATGCACAATGAAAAGTGAATTCAGCATCAGTATTGATAACGAAAATCCTTGTCTAATTGATAGTAGGTAAGATTTGAAATATCTTTTAAGTATTGCCTTGAAAATATAACCCTTAATCACAATTCAGTGAAAACTTTTTTAACACTCTCGTCTGGAAGTTTGTTGAAGACTTTTACGGGCTTGTCTCATATGACGGAAGTAACGTTGGCACAGCTTTAGCAGCAGAGAAGCTATTCAGCTTGTGTTGATAATACTAAACTCCTGGACTATTTCCAAACTTCCAAATGCTTCGTTTCGTGAGTACAGACCATATTTGTGCTACTGCAGAAGTTTGGTGCAATGACATGTTATTTTTGTGGGGAAAGTTTGGAGACGGTGCCCAGTATCCATATGCGCTTGAGTCAAGCTAACCGGAATAAACATCGAATAACACGGCAACTCTGTTGATGTAAGTCTGCGGCAGAAAACACTTCGGGTGTAAAGGTGGATGGGTGTCACGGTTCA
>NC_085870.1:2214360-2221860 GCF_034702125.1 Engraulis encrasicolus
TTAGCTAGAAAGCGGAAACGAGACTATGATTTTTTCCTATAATCGTGTAGCCCTACACGGGGGTGAAATCTGCTGGTCATCTGATCCCAGCCCTTGGAAGGTGCAGTCCTTGAGGCTTGAGGCCAGTGTACCAAGAAGACCAAAGTAGCAGAGAGACACACATTCTCACGCTTGGCCAATGCCTCTGGTCCAGGGGTCCCCAACCTTTCTAGGTCTGAGGGCTACTGAGCGCTACCCGGGGGCTACAGAGGGCTACCAAGGGCTACCCGAGGGCTACTTTTGTTCAAAATCCTCTGTCTTGACATCATTCCCAAGTCACAATATGATTGATAATTTGATCATAGGTTATAGAGAAATAATCTTATATTTAAATTAAGAAAAACATTAACTGTGACTAAAATCTTGTAGTCGTCACTGTTTACTAACATCCTTGGTGGGCAGCTCAGAAGCTCCTGGAGGGCTACCTGGCGCCCACGGGCACCACGTTGGTGATACCTGCTCTAGTCTAGAACTTGACGTGGGATGCTATTTTAATTCTAGAGCCGTGTTTTTCAACCACTGTGCCGGCCGGGGAACACTAGCGCAGTCCACTTTACTGCAGCAAAGACAAGATTCGGCCCTACCGTGGCTCTAAGGCAGTGATTCTCAAAGTGTGGTCCGGGGATCACTGGGGGTCCGCGACAGAGCTCAGGTGGTCCGCGAGGGGATGTCTACTTTTCCAAGACAAGCCTGCAGTAGGCTGCATTATTTGTAACATTGTTACAAAGCTAAACATAGCTGAAGTCACTTTTCACCACAATAAGACAGGCTTGTAATGTGAATAAAAAAGTAAGTGATCTGCATCGAAAATAGCAGTGACAAATTAGCACCCATCAACTGTCAGTTCAGTTCACAGGTGGTCCCTGACACTTTTTGGGGGGACAAAGTGGTGCTCGGCCTGAAAAAGTTTGAGAAGCACTGCTCTAAGGGTAGGGCACTGGCCTACTACACCTGGGACCCGGTTCGATTCTGGCACGGGGTCGTTTGCTGATCCTTCCCCACATCTCTCTCCTACCCATTTCCTGTCTGTTCTTCACTGTCCTATCAAATAATAAAGGCACAAAAGCCAGAAAAAAATATTTTTAAAAAGACAAAAAAAAAGACGTATTCTCGAGCTTAGGAGGCCTATTTGGCTGCCATGTGCACAGTTGAAGCCACAGGAGAGCATACCCGCGTTTAGAAAGTGAAAACCACACATTTGACTTGGATCCAATTGACTTAGTCTGTTGATCCCAATTAGCACAGCTCTGCTCTCCTCAGCCAGGTAGACGAACCAATTAGCAAGATCACCTGTATTATCTTAAGCCTCAAGTCTTATCCACCTAGGCATGTCTAGAGTGCTGTATATGGCTGCTGTTCTATATGGGGGACGCCTGATGTTCAGCAGTAGCAATACGCATGAACGGCGTGACATGTTTCATGTGCGTTACGCCCTGTTTTGGGGGAAAAGCCAATGCAAGTCAATTGGTGGTGGGAAAGAATTAAACGAAAGACAAGGACCTGTAGACTAGCGATGTTCACGCTCAACATGCCGAAAACGTGTTGCGTTGCCGGCTGTTCAAATAATATAGCCAAACAGCCGTGGCTGAAGCATGGACTGTGTTCATTTAGGCTAGGCGATAGGATATGCAAGTTAATGAGACATTCGGTTTGATTTTTTCCCTGAAAAAGGGGCGAGACACACATCAGCAAGTAAAGCACCCGGGAGGCCGTTCATCCGTATGGGTGGAGTGCCGTAGATAAGGAGGGAGGAAGGAGAAGCAAGAAAGAGGGAAACGATAGAGGACACAATAGGAGAAGCAAGAAAGAGGGAAACGACAGAGGACACAATAGACACAATAGACAGTTGGACAGGGCAGAACTGGGGGAGAAATAGAGCCCAGGCACTTTTGGCTTAAAGGGGCCCCTCATGGGGGAGAAATAGGGCCCAGGCACTTTTGGCTTAAAGGGGCCCCTCATGGGGGAGAAATAGGGCCCAGGCACTTTTGGCTTAAAGGGGCCCCTCATGGGGGAGAAATAGGGCCCAGGCACTTTTGGCTTAAAGGGGCCCCTCATGGGGGAGAAATAGGGCCCAGGCACTTTTGGCTTAAAGGGGCCCCTAATAATTAGTGGCGCAGAACTGACTCACCGGTGGGCCTCGCACCCTCGTGGGCCCCTATTTTCAGAAATGTAAAAATATTTTTTTTTACATTTCTGAAAATAGGGGCCCACGAGGGTGCAGGGCCCACTGGGAAATGCCCGGTATGCCAGATGGCAAGTCCAGTCCTGCTGTTGGACATTAATCAAGTGTGGTGCAGGTGGATGAAAAGGAGAACCAACGACAGGAAGGAAGGAGGGGGTGAGGAGAAAGAATAGGCAAGGAAGTGAGATAAAGGGTTAAAACAGTAACATGGGGAAGTGACAGAAGGAAAAAAAGGAGAAAGGGAATAAGATGTGAGGGAGAGAGTGAGATGTGAGGGAGAGAGTGAGATAGTGATAGATAGAAGGGAGAGAGATAGAAAGACAGGGAGAGAGAGGGAGAAAGAGGGAGAGAGATAGAAAGAGAGGGAGAGAAAGACAGTTTATGTGTGTGCCTGAAAAGCTATGCACAGACACGAGAATAACAGAATGACCAAAACATTTCCAAAGTCTTTCTTTAAAAAAATCGACACAAACTCAACAAACTATACTCAATCAACTACAAAGGCTACCAAGGCTTAAACACCTTTAAGGGTGGATTTTTGAACATTCTATAAAAAAAATGCGTTCTATAACAATGCAAGATTCTAAAATTCCAAATTGAATTGAATGACGCAGACAATTCTATAGAACTTTCACTGCCCGAACCGGTGTGCTAGTACACTCTTAAAGGTTAAACACAACACAATCCTTCAAAAACACTACAAAAGACTGTAACCAACAGCTAACCAGCACGTACAGTGTACACAGCCCATGTGTCTTCTAAACATGCCAGCAGCCTTCTGAACACAAAAATGGTAAACAAAGCAAAGCAACATTTGGTTAGCATTTCTGCCCCACCCTAGCAGTTTCAGCCATTTATTTTCCTAAATGGTTGGCACATTTCACTTTTTCCATCATCTAGCTTTGTGCATTGTTCTTTGAGAACCATAAGACCCTGTGACCCAAACTGTATTGCATAAAGTAATTTAAGTGAGTCCATTGATCAATCTCTGACGTCATCGTGTCCCAATTTGCTAAAAGGGTGAGGTTGCGTCAGCTAAGCTACTGACATGACCGTGGAAATGCGGTGACTAAGACGTGTGTTCAATATGTCTGCCAAGATTGGTGTGACAGTCATGGTGTCTTTTTCATTGGTCAAGTGCACTTGTATGTATGCCGTGCCGATGGAGTAGAGTACAGGAGAGAAACTTAAACGGGCACCGGCACAGTCCACTGTCGGCCTGAAGACGTCGCCTTCACAGTAACAGCCCTGAGAACCAAAGCATGTGAGGGAGGAGCAGGAGAAGGAGGAGGAGAAGGAGCAGGAGCAGGAGAAGGAGAAGGAGAAGAAGGAGGAGGAGGAGAAGAAGGAGAAGGAGGAGAAGAAGGAGAAGGAGAAGGAGAAGGAGAAGGAGAAAGAGGAGAAGAAGAAGAAAGAGGAGAAGAAGAAGAAGAAGAATACGAATACGAAGAATACGAATACGAATACGAATACGAATACGAAGAAGAAGAAGGATATCTAATACGAATACGAATACGAATACAAATAGGAATAGGAATACGAAGAAGAAGCAGAAGAAGAAGAAGAAGAAGAAGAAGAAGGAGAAGAAGAAGAAGAAGAAGAAGAAGAAGAAGAAGAAGAAGAAGAAGATTGAGGGCTGCCCCCTTGCACGGGTGAGGCATAAATGCAATTTCGTTGTGTGCAGTGTGCAGTGTTCACTTGTGTGCTGTGGAGTGCTGTGTCACAATGACAATGGGAGTTGGAGTTAAGAAGAAGAAGAAGAAAGAGGAGAAGAAGAAGAAGAAGAAGAAGGCTGCTGTGGCCAATGGCAGGTATTCTCATCAGAGGCCAACCGCGTCCGAAACCCTTACGTGGTCCTCCACACTCTCAGCTCCAGGGCTGCACAAGAACAACACTCATAAATACATAAATGCATGAGCGCTCCTGGCGCTCAGTTCAAAAGAGAGAGAAGGGGCAGGCGGGGGGACGTTGTTTCTATTTCCTCACCCCTCCCTGGCCTTTTGGATCCCCTCTGTCTGTGCGACAACCGTCGACCTTCGCCAAGTTTCACACAGTGACTAGCTGAGAAACCTGTACAGTTTACACAGCCAGTCGACACATTCTCTTCAGTGTTGCGGTGTGAAAGAGTGCGTTATTTACAGCAAGACCTCTCTGAGTTTGGGCTCTATCCTGAGACACATGGTGTACACCAGGGGTGTGGAACCTTTTTCGTTCCAGGGGCAACTTCAAATTCATCCGAGGGCCGTAAAAGTCCTCCGAGGGCCGTATTATGAACACAAACCAGGATTTCCCCCTGGTCCCCCCTATATTGAAGGCAGCTACCTTTAAAACAGTCCCCACCTTCTCTAGGAGCCCTGCATACCACTTAATTGTATTGCAAATGTAATTTGTAATATTCCTTTACAAAATATGTCATATTTCATGTGAAGCTGCATAACAATAAAATCATATCGGGAGCCGGATAAAACTACCTCAAGGGCCGCAAACGGCCCTCGAGACAGAGGTTCCCCAGGCCTGGTGTACACCAACCCCCCACCTCTCCAACCCCTCGCCTCCCACTCACTCCCCCATAAACAGTAGGTCCCTGTGTTGACTCAATGCCCAGACCAGACAGGTTGAGTATAGTGAGCTTGCATTTGTGTCCGCATGTTTTGATGTGAGCCTGCCCTGTGTGCTTTTAGCATGTGTGGTGTGAGCAGAGCGTCAGAGCATATTTCAGAGAGTGTAAGCTTACATGTGGGGGATGCTTTAAAGAATGTGCGTGTGTGTGTGCACTTGAAAATTGAAATATGTCAAGGCATTTTTTCCAGTAGCATGTTAAACAGAATGGTCAAGTGTGAGAGAGTAGGTTCAGGGTGTGTGTGTGTGTGTGTGTGTGTGTGTGTGTGTGTGTGTGTGTGTGTGTGTGTGTGTGTGTGTGTGTGTGTGTGTGTGTGTGTGTGTAAGGAAACCCAAGTGACTAGCCAGATCTGGAGAGCAGGCGATTGACTGTGCGGGCCGAGCACACAGCTGCCTAGACCAGGGTTGCCAGATGGTTGACTATTTCCAGCCCAAAAAAACCCTCAAAACTCGCCTGGAAGCACTAAATCCCGCCCAATTTGAACTGAATTCTTTTGATTTCTATGGCCGCAAATTTGCAGAGAAACCTGCCCGAATGCCCTTTTTTTACAGTTACCCACAGCCCGGCATCCTAAGCAGCCCAATTGGGCGGGAAACCGCCCCAATCTGGCAACACTGGCCTGGACAGCAGAGCACAGCGGAGGAGAGAATGTGAGAGCCGGCGCTTGGCTCCGTTTACACAGAGAGAGAGAGAGAGAGAGAGAGAGAGAGAGAGAGAGGGAGAGAGAGAGAGGGAAAGTAGGATTGGTCAAAGAAAACACCACGGAGTGTCTCGACTGTGTGTGTGTGTGTGTGTGAGTGTGAGTGTGAGTGTGAGTGTGAGTGTGAGTGTGAGTGTGTGTGTGTGTGTGTGTGTGTGTGTGTGTTCATAAGGAAAAGCTACAACAGAGAATCTCGTCTGTGTGTGTTTAAGAGTGTGTGTGTGTGTGTGTGTGTGTGTGTGTGTGTGTGTGTGTGTGTGTGTGTGTGTGTGTGTGTGTGTGTGTGTGTGTGTGTGTGTGTGTGTGTTGAAGTGTGTCTGGCTGTGTGTGTTTATAACAGAAAGCTCTAACAATAGGCAGCCGGTGTGCAAGTAAAGTGCGAGGGGGAAGGTGCCAGAGCAGAGTTAGGGTTATTGGGGTCGCTCGCTGTGCTGTGAGCGGCGCTCAGAAAATCTGAGTGTGTGTGTGTGTGTGTGTGTGTGTGTGTGTGTGTGTGTGTGTGTGTGTGTGTGTGTGTGTGTGTGTGTGTGTGTGTGTGTGTGTGTGTGTGTGTGTGTGTGTGTGTGTTCATAAGGAAAAGCTACAACAGAGAATCTCGTCTGTGTGTGTTTAAGGGTGTGTGTGTGTGTGTGTGTGTGTGTGTGTGTGTGTGTGTGTGTGTGTGTGTGTGTGTGTGTGTGTGTGTGTGTGTGTGTGTGTGTGTGTGTTTTGAAGAAGTGTGTCGCTTGCTGTGAGCGGCGCGCTCAGAAAATCTGCAACGGCCAAGCAAAGCCTAAAGCCTAAAGCCGGCGCATTAAACAGCTCGAGCATCTCAAGCCTCCTGCTCTTAACTCCAAATTACTCCACCAGCAGCTGTTGAAGCTCTTTCCATATCGCAAAATCTTAAAAACATTTATTTTCCATCCTTAAAGTATCCATTCTATCTTAGGCATGTATCTAATTTGAAAGCTAATGTACATGTACGGGCTGCAGTGTGCTACACACAATTACACTTTTGGAGATTGGCACCGATAAAGGCATTAGCCTGCGGTTACCACAGATAGTTAAAGCCTGCAGCAGCCGTGCTGCCGCAAAGTGTTTTATAAAGGCTTTTTACATTTATTTACAGAAGGGGTTTAAAAGCTGTTCTGCTTTGGCACTCGTGACTCGGAGGCACCGTCTTTTAACGAGCCCCCATATATTTGCTTTACGTTTATCTATTTTTGTGACCCAGCGAAGCATTACTGTCTCTCGTCTCGTCTCGTCATGTCTTCCTCGTCGACCCTCGGGAGTAGAGAGGATGATGACGGAAGAAGTTGAGGCAGGAGGCTTAACCAGCCGCCTGTGTGTGGTTTCGTCATGGGCTAATAGCACAGGAGGCTGAGAGCAGAGCAGGGAAGCCGACAGATGGGGGACAAAGGGAACAGTTGTCCCGGGCCCAAGAGCAGGGAGGGGGGGCCCAGAATTGGGTTCTCATTACATTGAATGTATTGGGTGGGTTGGGGGCCCTTTCGTATGACTTTGTCCTGGAAGCTGGGCCCAGTCAAAGCTGTCAACTGCCCTGGCTGAGAGAATTACACCGTTATGCTACCGTTACGCTACATCCCATCCCATCCCCTTCTGTTCCTCTGTGTGTGTGTGTGTGTGTGTGTGTGTGTGTGTGTGTGTGTGTGTGTGTGTGTGTGTGTGTGTGTGTGTGTGTGTGTGTGTGTGTGTGTGTGTATTACACAGTTACGCTACATCCCATCTCCTTCTGTTCCGTGTGTGTGTGTGTGTGTGTGTGTGTGTGTGTGTGTGTGTGTGTGTGTGTGTGTGTGTGTGTGTGTGTGTGTGTGTGTGTGTGTGTGTGTATTACACAGTTACGCTACATCCCATCCCCTTCTGTCCCCATAAGCCTCAGGATTCTGTCATCATTATCTGCCTATTATCTCACATCACAGGAAGAAAACAAACAAACCAAAATAACAACAAACAAAACAC
>NC_085870.1:2224360-2226860 GCF_034702125.1 Engraulis encrasicolus
ACGCACACACACACACACACACACACACACACACACACACACACACACACACACACACACACACACACACACACACACACACACACACACACACACACACACACACACACACACACACACACACACACACACACACACACACACACACACACACACACACAGGTGTTGTCATTTCCTTACCTCTGGTACTTGTTGCCATGTCAGCCACCTTCTGGAAGGCATCCAAGAAAGAGCTTGTGACAATGATTGTCGTCCTGGAGTGGAGGAGAGAGAGAGAGAGAGAGAGAGAGAGAGAGAGAGGGAGGGACGGAGAGAGAGAGAGAGAGAGAGAGAGAGAGAGAGAGAGAGGGAGGGACGGAGAGAGAGAGAGAGAGAGAGAGAGAGAGAGAGAGAGGGAGGGAGAGAGAGAAACAAGAGAGAGAGGCGAAGAAAGAAATATTGAGAGAAACAGAGGCAGAAAATAAAAGAATAGAAAAAGAAAGAAAGAAAAGAGACAAGAGAGAGAGATCATTGTGAATCATTCAGAAACGAGATCTTGAGTAAACAGCTTCCTCTTTTTTGCAAATGGCTTCCTCCCTCAGGCCTTCATTCATGTCAGCCCGATAACAGTCATGTCATGAACTCAGTCGTGTCTGCCACGCTCCCTTACAAAAACAGTAGGGATGCACCGATACCGATACTGGTCATTATGCTCGTACTCATACTCGTCAAGCACTTGCCGATACCAGAAACGATACTGCTATTACACAAAACAATGCAAATTCTTGAAAGCAGCATGGAAAAAAGTGCCACCTCATACATTTACTAATGGAAATGGACAATAAAAATGTCACAGGTGGAAAAAAACAAGGCCATGCATTTATTTTCATTGTATTTTGGTGGTAAAAGGTATCGATATCGGTACTCGGTATCGGCAAGTACATACATTAATGTACTACTAAATTTAATCGGTTTTCAAAAAAGTTGTATCAGTGCATCCCTAAAAAACAGCCATGTTCCCCACCAGAGAGCTAAATGGAAACTGGCTATTAAGTGCACTCCACTCACTGCACTGCAACACACAGCCTATTATTAGGACAGGAGTCCCTGATGCGCTTCAGATAAGGCCTACTCCACCTCCACGCTGCGGTCCACTACTATTCTTGGTGCAGCAAAGTACCGCTCACTCACACTCTATACGAGTGTGTGTGTGTGTGTGTGTGTGTGTGTGTGTGTGTGTGGTGTGTGTGGTGTGTGTGGTGTGTGTGGTGTGTGTGGTGTGTGTGGTGTGTGTGTGTGTTTCTGTGTGTGTGTGTGTGTGAGGGATAGAGAATCAGCACGAGCAAGTGAAAATGATAGACAGAAAAATGTTTAATAAATGATTAAAAACATAATAAATAAAGCCTCATCTGAGGCCAGACTCCCCCCATCCCACTGCCCAGGCCTGCTTCGCTCTAGATCTTGTGTCTAGACTTCCCACACCCCGTGTGTGTGTGTGTGTGTGTGTGTGTGTGTGTGTGTGTGTGTGTGTGTGTGTGTGTGTGTGTGTGTGTGTGTGTGTGTGTGTGTGTGTGTGTGTGTGTGTGTGTGTGTGTGTGTGTGTGTGTGTGTGTGTGTCTAGACTCCCCCCACCCCACTCTCCAGACTCAGAGGAGTATGAAGCGAGACGAGACAAGACAACACGAGGAGGGTCAAGACCTTTTCCATTTTTTCCACTCCAAACTCTCCAAGACGCTTTGGTTCATACGGGACAGTGTTTTCCACTGTACACTACAGCATGTTGTTTAAGGCAGTGGTTCCCAACCTATGGGTCGGGACCCACCTTATGGGTCGCCAAAGATCCACAGGGGGTCGCGGAGCCCTCTTGATTTTAAGGGGTTTAATTTTAAATACATGTAGCCCATGTTGAATAAAAGACAAAGCATTTAACTAATAAATGCATAGAAGCAACACATTGTAAGTGCTACATTAAACATTTATTCTATATTTGACCAAAGACGAATTGAGGAATAAAATAACTAAAATTCGTTTTCGCAGGAAACAGAGGGCATCTTGTGACTCCGTCTCGTGCGGGCGCTCACGTGGTTGGGTCACCAAAGCATACAATAGTAAAAAAATGGGTCCCTTAAGAAAAAGGTTGGGAACCACTGGTTTAAGTGATACTGTCCCGTTTTTGGAAATAAGCATATTTTACATCTCTCCTTGAGTTAATTGATTGTTTTTTTACCTTTCTATTGCACATTCAATCGTTCTCTGAGCAGGCGGCTAGCTGGTCTCATAGGACTCAATCTTAACAGCTGGATTGGAGGTAAAGTTTGCACTGCCATACTCCGAGAACGGCAGGAAGTACAGGAGAGAGGTAAAACTCTATCATTTAACTCAAGAGGAGGTTAAATATGGGCTTACTTCCAAAAATGGTACAGTATCACTTTAAGGGTGGTTCGCAATATTTATGAGTTAACGGGCAACCCCTGAAATATCTCACAATTGAATAGAGGGGATAGGACACTTTTTTTTCCGT
>NC_085870.1:2231860-2246860 GCF_034702125.1 Engraulis encrasicolus
GTTTTTTAATGGGGAAGTGGGCCGATAGTGGCCCACCTTCTCTTCCTGGGGGGCTGGAGTGGGGGAGGGAGGGGCTCAAAGTGTTGGGGGTTTTCTTGGGGGGCTCTACATTTCAGGAGAGGAATTGGGAGGGGCTGCTGGGGAAGGTGTCTGCCAGGTTGTCTAGGTGGAATTGGCTGTTATCTGAGCTGTCCTACAGAGGTAGAGTTCTGGTCACGAATAACCTGGCCGCCTCCATGCTCTGGCATAGGTTCAGTGTCCTTGATCCACCTGAGAGTTTGGTGAGGGAGCTCCAACGCAGGATGAACAATTTCTTCTGGTCTGGCCAGCACTGGGTCCCAGCACCAGTGTTGTATCTGCCACTAGGAGAGGGGGGGCAGGGCTTGGTGGACATTCAAAACCGTGTGCGTGGCTTCAGGCTGCATGCGGCACAGAGACTGCTCTACGAGAAGGCTTTGGTGTGGGGGCCAGTTGCTCTCTCGCTCTTGAGGGAGTCTACACCGATGGGCTATGACCGGCAGTTGTTCCTGCTCAGTGGGCATGAGGAGTGCTGCGGTGGGCTTCCTCCAGTCTACCGCACAATGATGAAAGCGTGGATGTCGACATTCAAGGTGCAGAGGACTAATTGTACTGTGAAGGACTGGGTTTTTAGCCTGAGTATCATCCTCCGTAGTGACCGCGCTGGCTCAATACTTTCGCTTGCTGACCACGGAGTCTGACCCTGCAGCCACCCCCGGCAGTTGGAAATTATCTCACTTAATGAGGGAATTAGCCTTTCGCAAAACCCCTCCCACAAACGGCCGCCAACCAATCCGAGCTCAGCAACGGTAACTAAGGAGTGTAGAACTTGTCGAGGTCCGTCAAAAACCTACGATTTCAGGGAGACATACAACGTGTGCCTATGGCACCGTCAGGGTCCGACACCATCTGAAGATTAATTAGGACCTCATTTTTTCACTTTCCCGAAGCAAAAACCTCAAGCGGACTGATAACAGGGATGGATTAAGCCATGTGAAGGCTATTAGCTCCAGGTGATCATATTTAAAATTAGCAGGCTAACTGTGCAATCGTCTTGTTTGCTAATATAGCCCCCTTCCCCCTTGCATTTAGCTGGCAGAAAACGTACCCTAAACAAATAATCAATGCATCGCTCAGACTTAAGGACAATATTATATGATATTATAGTATTGGATCCACGGCATTATGATTCAAATTTTATTGGGAAACTACTAGTTGCGTTGTTTAATATGCGCCAAATGCACAGCCCACGGAGCAGCCCCCACCCTCTCTCCTTCCCAGTTTGTGTCTGTGTATATGCGTCGAGTGTGACAGCAAAAAAAGTAACACTGAAATGGGGCTGCGCTTGTTCCAACCTTGTTATGAAGATATTAACTGTCAACTAAAACCATTAAAGTGATCAGAAGAGAAACGCCCAGTGTGACTGCCCAAGAGCTGCGCAGTGTCAGTGCCGAAAGCCCGTCAAAGGTCTTGGCGGACGGCAATGTCCCAGTTTACACCAAGCACTATCAAATGTCCTGGTTACAGACATCACATCGCCATCATCAAGTTGTTGTATTTCAGTTGAATATGTAAGAGGGCTTGGGGAGGGGCTTAGACTATCAGCGAGCCTATTGGCTATTCAGATACTGAACGAATATCTGAATTCCAACTGCCGGGGGTGGCTGCAGGGTCAGACTCCGTGGTCAACAAGCGAAAGTATTGAGCCAGCGCGGTCACTACGGAGGATGATACTCAGGCTACTGGGTTTTGGGGGAGCCTTTGTTCTTTAACCCTTGGTTGAGGAGCAGGTTCTTTGCATCCGCCAGTGTCCGAAGCACTTTTGCTGCTGCTGGATGTACGGTTCTAGCTCACTTGAGAGATGGGGGTGAGTGGAAAACGGCCAATCAGCTACAGAGGATGACTGGACTGCATTCGCTGAGGGTCCTAGAGGGGATCCTGGCAGAGGTCCAGAGAGCGCTGCCGGGTGCCTGGAGGCAGGTGCTACAGACTTGCGGGCTGGGTCCAGACTGGAGGATCACATACAGCTTCCCTATGTTGGAGGTGTCTGCTGCATGGATGGAGTCTGCACAAGACCAGGGGGAGGGTCTTGTGTGTTTGGAGATGCATGGGCAGAGAGACTTTGTAAGCCTCAGTAAGAAGGAGTTGTACTCGCTGTGCGTTAAGGTGGGCCATCAGAGGGTGCTGGAGCGTGTTGGGGCATGGAGGTGGTCA
The DNA here is from genome assembly GCF_034702125.1 of Engraulis encrasicolus. Lineage (NCBI taxonomy): Eukaryota > Metazoa > Chordata > Actinopteri > Clupeiformes > Engraulidae > Engraulis > Engraulis encrasicolus. The sequence continues at coordinate 2,234,093 of NC_085870.1, forward strand.
GAAGTGTTTGGGCCGGGGTTCCCCTCTAGGGGTTGCTGGAGGTCCCTGTACAAGCCTCCCATTGAGAAGCGTACTGCTGATCTGCAGTGGAGACTTGTTCATGGGGCGATCGCTACAAACAGACACGTGGCATACCTGGACCCAGCAGTGGGGAGGGGTTGTCCATTCTGTGGGGAGGAAGAGTCTTTAACTCATTTGTTTTTGCATTGTAAAAGGTTGGAGGGTCTTTTTCACTGGTTCAGGGAGGCTTTGGGAGGGTTTGGGGAGGGTTTCTCAGAGTCCCTTTTTATTAGTGGCCCTAAATACAGTGTCAAATTCAAGAGGGAGGTTTGTCTGGTTAATTTCCTACTAGGGGAAGAAAAAAGAAAATGCTGAATCTTGACTCGGTAGACCCCTTGGAGAGTTTTCTGGGACTGGTCAAAAGTCGTATCAAGGTTGAGTTCATGTACTACCATTTGGTCAATGATGTAGGGACTTTTTCAAGCATTTGGTGTGTGTGGGGTTTGTTGTGTCGGGTTGGGGAGAGTGGGGAGCTGGTTATGAGGATATAAGGGGGTTGTAATGGATGTATTGTGAGAATGTACTATGAGTACATTCTCTCTCTCTCTCTCTCTCTCTCTCTCTCTCTCTCTCTCTCTCCTGTCTCTCTCTCTCTCTCTCTCTCTCTTCTCTCTCTCTCTCTCTCTCTCTCTCTCTCTCTCTCTCTCTCTCTCTCTCTCTCTCTCTCTCTCCATTTCTCTCGTAACATGTCTTCTTGTTCTTGGCGTCCCTCTGATGGCTCTTTTCAATGTCCACTTTGGCCAAGTCAAGAGCTGAGATTCCTGACGGTAAAGCCATTAAGCAATGTTGAGGAACAAACTGTTTTTACAATCACAGGGCCATAAACTTAAGCCTTGTCCTGTATCTTCCTTCGAGAAGTCCCTCAGAATGAAAAAAAATAATACAGAACTTATAAAGCGTTCTGAATCCAGTGGCCGCACGTTCCAGTTCTAGTTCTAGTTATTTATTTATTTCTCGGGGCAAAAGGTCTGTCCCCTGTCCAAAACTCAAACCTCGAGGAAGTAACAAAAGATTGGCTCCGACCCGAGGAACTCAATAAATCCGCTGTGCTTCCTCTCGACCTCACAGAGACACACAGCCAGGCCCTGAGCTCCCAAGTTCCACTGGCCAGAGGCAGACAGTACAGGCACCACAGGTTCAAAAAGCAAAAGTCCTGCCACATAACTTAAATTTTCCCAATCGATTCGTTCAGCTGCTGTTCCCTTGCTGGATGAGTTAATTGGCCAAACATACATGCAGCAGTTTAAATTTTCTGAGGTGCTGTTCCATGTAGCCTGCTATTTTTAGCCTCTGCCCCTGACTTTAGGCACACTTCAAACTAGTACCTCCATCCAATCCTGCTGCGTGTGACCTCGTGATCCGAGATGGCACCATTGATGATCAATGTTTTATTCAATATCTTGCAAAAACACAACTCAAAGGTCATTTTCTCATTTGCCTTCAGGATGAGGGTGAGCGAGGAAAATCCCACCAACATTTACTCTGCCTAGGCTGTCGTTTTTCTCCACGGGGGTGTGCGGACACGACACAGAAGCAAGAGGCCACAAAAGTAAAGGACGGGAGGTCGGTGCTAGTATTTTGGGGTGCATGAACATTAGGCTGCTGCCTCTTCTGTCCCTGCCGTGGCCGACCGGTAGGGGACTCCCTTGCCAAGCGGCTGATCCGGGTTCGATTCCCGGCCCGGGTGCTTCCCCTAACCCCTCCCCCGTCTCTCTCTCCCAATTCGCTTCCTGCCCACCTCTCACACTGTCCTATCAAATAAAGTCGAAAAAAAAGACCAAAAAAATTATCTTTAAAAAAAGACTGTTGCCTCTTCTCCTCACCTCAATTGGGACTGCAGCTTGGCTCCTTTGGAGACAAAGTCCTCCCACGCAGGGTAGCTGGCCTGCAAAGCAAACACACAGACAAGCAGAGGGGGTCACTCCAGGGTAAACACCATAAATCATTATTATAAAGAGACGCTGACATGCATGTTTGTGGTTAAAACGATTCTGATAATGCAAGAGGTAAAGAGCACTAGGCACTGTGTGTTTTGAACCATATTTTACTAAGGAAACAAAGTGAACAGAGAAGTCATATTGTGTGTGTGACATCACTAAATATCCTGATTTTGTCCAATAATTGTAGGCTATTTGTTAACTCATGTGTAGATTCAAGTCAAGTCAGCTTTTATTGTCAGTTTCTTCATGTGCACAGGTCATACAAGGAAATTGAAATAAGTTAACGCAACAAGGAATTTGAAATTATGCAGATTCCAAGATCAGCATTCAAAATGTTCCCATGTAAAGAGATAACATTTTAAAGTCAAGGCAAGTTTAAAAAAAGTTCTGAGTAATTCTGAGAATTGTAGTTAAGAAAAAAATAGAACATCCCTCGGAGGGGTGGTAGTCTTTAGTGGGAGTTCTGCAAAGACACAGTTCAGTGAGAAAACTGAAAAGTGAGTAAGTGATAAAACTAACACGAGAGCCCGATGACTTCATGCTCCCACCCAGTGTAACAAAAGCCACCGGGATTTTCTTTCAGAGCCGTTCACCACTTACCACTTACTGAGGTAACTTAAAAAGGGCTCGTCCGGCCGCTTACTCTGAGGTAACTTAAAAAGGGCTCGTCCGGCCAAGTCTGCACCACAATCAGGGAACACCCCGATCCCTCTTCACACAGCCCAAGAGCATCAACCAACAGATGTCCACACCCTTGATTAGATGGAAATATGTGTGCAAGTGTGTTTGCGTGTGTGTGTGTGTACGTGTGTGGGCGTGTGTGTGTGTGTGTGTGTGTATTTGTGCTTGTGCAAAACACACACGCCTATACTCAGTGCATAGTTTGGTGATACCTTGCGGTAGAATGAACATCACCCACTCATACCCAGTTTCTCAATTAAGGAGTGGGTGACATTTACAGCGAAATGTCAGGTGAACTGAACCCTAAACTGAAGTCCATAACTGCACACTTACTCACACCCCAGCTAAATGGTTTACGGAGATGTAGAGGCAAAGCACACACAATAAAAATCAGTTTCACTTACTTCCATCCATTTTTGCTCTCACAAGTGGAACAGCAAAAGTGGTCACACAGTGCCATCTTACCGGCAGGTTGTTACGCAATACATACGCAAACGGTGACATCGATTCTGTCTGCACAATAAACTTTTATGCCTTTTCCTTGAAGCTTGTCTGACTCACTGGCTCTCTCTCTCTCTCCTTCTGCCTTAAACAAGTAGGCACCAATAATCGGAAAACTCCCCAGCCAAGTAAGCTTACCAGGTGATATGCCAAGTCAGCAAACATAGTGGAATGAAGTAGGAAACAAAGTAGGAAACTAGGAAAGCAGGAAAATAGGAAACCTTTCACAGAAAGCCCCCAGGAAAATGTATTAGAATACAAAAAGAGAATACCTTCCCAAACCTTTCGACAATCTTATACCGGCAACCATGCCTCATTACACTATGTGAATCTCATTGTATAATGAAAAAGGATTTCCATTACTCTCCATTTATATTAAAATCTATTCCATATCAGAAAGCCTAGATGTCGGCCCAACCGTGGCCTAGCGGTAGGGCACACGTCTACTATGTGGCTGACCCGGGTTCGATTCCCCACCCGGGTCCTTTGCCAGTCCTTCCCCACCTCTCTCTCCCAACTCGCTTCCTGTCACTATCTTCACTGTCTATCATAAATAAAGTCAAAAAGACCAAAAACACATCTTTAAAAAGAAAGAAAGCCTAAATGTCCCCATACGGAGATGCTGTTCAAAAGTTTAGCTGAGTGCACTGCTCACTGACTCACTCAGTGCCTCAGGCTAGCCTGCTTTGCATAGCTTAGCAGCAGCTAGCCTCGCCCATCGAGAGAATATTTCAGGAGGTGATGTGGCTAGACCAGGCTAGGCTGTGTGTCACACCTGCCATCAGACCGCCAAAAGTGCACCACGTGCCCATGATAATGTAGATGGGGTTCATGGCGAGGCGCCATACTTCCACTTATGCAAGGATCAGTAAGAATTGGCAATCCACTGCATGTTCAAAGCAATAGGACAAAATGTGTTGTTTTGGTTGATTGAATTAAAATCTAAAGTTTTCATGTGTTGTGGTATGAGTGCTGTGCTGAGGCATTCGCCACCTGTTTAGACAGGTCTCCAGTGCAAGGCCATGTTATGCGATTCAGGCCCCACTTACTTATTATGTTGGTCAATGCTTGCTTGATGAAGGATTTGAAGCAAAATCGTTTCTGTCCGGAGCAAAAGAGTGAGCAGACTAGTGCACCACTCTTCACATAACATAACCTGCCACTCGTGAGGCAACAGGAGCAGGAGAGAGCACGGGAAACGACAGGATCATACCTCTTTGACAAGCCAATTAGCTCAAACAAGGCCTGTTTTGAAGTGGAGCTGGTAGAAACGACAACCCGTTTCTATACAAAAGAGTGGAGTGGAGTCCGTCCGTCTGTCTATCTGTCTGTCCGCCTGAAACGCATTCTTTAAATTGCAATTCCCTCCTGTGTCCACAAGGCACAGAGTTTTTGGCCTGGAGCTCCCAGGGCACCTCTGCATAGACGGACGCATCTTTGTCCGCCTTTCAGACTTGTTAGATTCAATATTTTAAACGTTCAGAGCAACAGTGTGCAAAGTAGATCACCTCCTAATGGGAGATAAGCTCCAAAACCACATGGGTCAGCACTGCAGTGGGAGAGAGAGAGACAGGCTAATAACTTCAGAAGAGCCCAGGTCTAAATCTAATACCTCTTAGACGAGCCCAGGTCTAAATCTAATACCTCTTAGACGAGCCCAGGTCTAAATCTAATACCTCTTAGACGCGCCCAGGTCTAAATCTAATACCTCTTAGACGAGCCCAGGTGTAAATCTCAACGCCTCCCTCTACTCAGCCTCTTATCTGAACCCCCAAGCTGTTGCCCCCAGCTGGGAGAGGCCACAGACAATGCCTACTTAGTATTAGGGATGTAAATAATAATCTAAATGTATCGATGCATCGATGTATTGGCCGGCGATTTATTTAATCAAATCGCATCTTATGGTGGGGCATTCTTAAGTATCGAAAATAAAATCGAATCCCCGCTTTAAGAAATCGATACCGTACCGTATCGTATTGTATCGTATCGTTATGGAGGCTGTGATTTACACCCCTACTTAGTATCGTATACTTAGGCCTATCTTAGTATAGCCCCCAGATTTCAACACATTGAGGAGTACCGTCACAAGTATGTGATTAGAATTTTGCCAACATTTCTCATTTTGAGTTCTCATTATGATGTCATAAGGACTTTTCAAGATTTTTAACACAGACTTTTATGGGAGCTGTAGAGTGTTCGAGTACAATTCTAGAAGAACTGGGGAATTCCTTACTCCTCAAAGGGTTAAGTGTGTGGTGGGATAAACAAACAGACAACACACCGCTCCTTACAGTTCAACAAGCCCTGCCCCCTGCCCTTTTTTACTGCCTTAGCACCTTCCACAATCTTAAATCCGTATGTTTGAGGTCTAAAACAAGTCAGGACAAATTAGCTTTATGGGTTAATCAGGTCACATGTTCACGGGTTAAGATGATAAGCGCTTTCTTTGTCACATGTTGGCATTAGTCAAGTCCAAGGGTTTGATATCTAGCGCAGTATTAAAGTGATACTGTCCCATTTTTGGAAATAAGCTTATTTTACACCTCCCCTTGAGTTAAATAATAGGCTCTTACCTTTCTCCTGTTCTTCCAACCGTTTTCTAGTTATGGCAGTGCACATTTTACCTCCAAGCTAACAGTTAACATTGAGTCCTATGAGACCAGTTAGCCGCGAGCTGGTCTCATAGGACTCAATGTTAACTGCTAGCATGGCACTGCCATAGCCAGAGAACGGTTGCAAGTACAGGTGATGGGTAAAACACTATTATTTAACTCAAGGGGAGGTGTAAAATAAGCTTATTTCCAAAAATGGGACAGTATCACTTTAAGTGTAGCGTTGTAGTTGCCCCTCAATGCACACCGTACCATCTGAGGCACGCTGTAATAATAATTGATAGGTTAATTACCATAGTACTACACTACTATGACATAACACAGGGAATTTAGCAATGCACTATGACTCGGCCGTTGCCATTCTAGTAACAGCAAATTTATGACGTCGTGTTTTAATGGGTTTAAGACATTGACAGTGCAACAGATAACCTAGATACAGATGCTATGGTTTACAGCTGGACTGCATAGAATCAAGACAATGCCTGATTTGCACTAACACCGTGTTATGATTAAAATGGAACCAAATTGTTTAATATAGCCTACATTACTTCACCTCTCAATTACTATGGTTCACTGTGAGGGAACTGGAGCATGTAGGCAACAAGTCTGATATGCAGACTGTGACTACATCCTAATGTGATATTTATTAGTCTTTCAAACACTGCAAATACCGCCAATGAGGAAATGCATTATTTCCAGGAAATGCATTACCGTATTTCCACGTCTGGAGCTGTGCAGCCCTACTTCCCAAACTCCCCCATTTAGATTTCAGAGTGACAGTTTGAGGCATGTCCCACAGGCTCTGCTCTGCCCTGTATGTAGTGTGTGTGTGTGTCTGTATGTGTCTGTATGTGTCTGTGTGCGTGTGTGTTGAATGCCTGTGTGGGTGTGTGTGTATTGAATGCATGTGCATGTGTGCGTCTGTGTTGAATGTGTGTGTGTGTGTGTGTGTGTATTGAATGCATGTGCATGCGTGCGTGTGTGTTGAATGTGTGTGCACCCGTGCAAGCGGTTATATATGAGGCAGGTCGGTGGCTGTGTGTGTGTGTGTGTGTGTGTGTGTGTGTGTGTGTGTGTGTGTGTGTGTGTGTGTGTGTGTGTGTGTGTGTAGCAGTTCTTTGGACCACAAAGTTCTCCTGTGACTTTGTAGAAAGTCACCTGCTTTCACTGCTCTGCTCCTAATCCTGCTCTCCGCGGCGCCCAGAGGAGCTAATCCCAGAAAGCAGCAAGCAGAAAACAGGTCACTAGAGCAGCAGGCCCCAATTAGGGTTGCCGGGGTCACCCAGAGGAGAGAGAGAGAGAGAGAGAGAGAGAGAGAGAGAGAGAGAGAGAGAGAGAGGGGGAGAGAGAGAGAGGGGGAGAGAGAGAGAGAGGGAATGAGAGAGAGAAAAAGAGGGAGAGAGAGAGAGAGAGAGAGAGAGAGAGAGAGGGAGAGAGAGAGAGAGAGAGAGAGAGAGGGAGAGGGAGGGAGAGGGAGGGAGGGAGAGGGAGAGGGAGAGAGAGAGAGAGAGAGAGAGAGAAGAAGAAATGCAAGAAAAGGTGACTATGGAATGATGACAGAGTGGAGAAAGAGACCTCAAAAACAAGACAGAAGGAGAGTATGACAAGGACAGACAGACAGACAGACAGACAGACAGAAAGAAAGGGAAATTAATTAACACAGAGGCAAAAGAAAATAGAAAAGCCGCAAGCGTACAAATGGCCAAAATAAATCAAGACAGCAAAAGGGCCAGGGTAGAAAAGGCCAAGGAGGGCGAGGAAAGAAAGTCAACGTGATGATGTAGGGAGACCAAACGAACAGCGTGATTGAGTGACAGACAGATAGTGAGAAGCAGGCTGTCATCATGCTTTAGCGTATGTATCGCACGCTAGTGCATTCAGCGTGTTGGTGCGACGCATTTTGAAGTTAAAGCGTGCTCCTCAACGCAACGGTAAAGCACCTTCATGCACTTTTGACACGTGACGAGGTTTGCACAGTTTTCCAGCCGTGTCAGCGATTTTGTTTTGTCACAGCGCATTTCTGTTACTAAACGCAAATATGCTTTGCTGTGCCCTAACCAAAACCACCCCTAAACCTAACCTGTCAGTAAAGGAATGTTTCTGCTGCTTTACTTTTGCCAAGAACAGCGAGATTAGGTGAATTTCTACCTAAATTGTGCCTAAACCAAAACCATCCCTAAACCTAACCTGTCACAGGGCGTTGTGGAGCACGACTTAACTTGGAAATGCGTATTGGACACACGCGATAGTGGGTTTACATCAGCGTGTCATAGATACGCCTATGCATGATGACATGTTGTGAGAAGAGAGAGGGAGTCTGAGAGAGCAACTGAGATATCGAGATATCGAGAGAGACTGAGAGAGAGAGAGAGTGAGACAGACAGACTTAGGAGACCTTGGGGCGAGCAGCCATGTCATGGCACAGGGGCGGGGAGGCTGTGCCCGGCACAAGGCAGGTGTGTGTGTGTGTGTGTGTGTGTGTGTGTGTGTGTGTGTGTGTGTGTGTGTGTGTGTGTTTTTTTTCCATCTCACTTTGGCAGGATCTAAACTCCAGAGTCTGCTGATAGCGAACATTCATTGCCCAAGTGGCCTTCCAGCACTCACGCACGCGCGCACGCACACACACACACGCACGCACGCACACACATGCACGCACGCACGCACCTCTTCTACTGTACGGGTGTAAACAAGATGAGGCATGCAGAGGTAAATTGGCCGTGATCAAGTCACGGCTGCGTGCACACTATGCTGGATTAAGTTTATCTCTTCCTTCCTTTTAGTCTCCTGGTTATTGGCTAACTCAACACACTGACACTGCAGTACTACAACAGGTTTTTCAGCCACAAACTGTTCAATTTTTTTTTTAAAGAGAGAGAAGGAGGAAGTGCTTCCTTGGGTCTCAACACAATTGTACCATGCAGAGGAAATCAAGGGGAGAAGGGGGCGTCTTAAACAGTGTGGTACAAATAAAACAAAGGACTTCAAGGGACACTGTGCAGGAAATGGTCAAAAAAGGTACTGCATTACTATGCTTGTAATTGAAACTGGGCTGCCTATTGCCAAATTTGATCTTTACATGAAAGTTTACTAAGTAATAAACAAATATTTTCTAGGAAGTACCGTCATTTTTGCAGCTAAAATGGCTATTTTTGGACATTCAAAAAGGCGGACCATGGAGAAGATCCCCCTTTTCATGTATGAAAAGTGCAATTTTTCCAGTCATAATGAATATTTAGAATTTGATGGTGGTGCTAAGTATTCAAGAAAAAGGTAACATTATTGAATGGGCAGCATGAGTTCTGGAAATAAACGACAAAAATTCTCACACAGTGTCCCTTTAACAGCAGAGTTGCCTCGGGGTCCTCCTTTATTTTGATGCTAAATTTTTTTTTTATTGTTTTGTTGACTACTAGGGCTTCCCCCCCTCCTGCTCTCTCTCTCTCTCTCTCTCTCTCTCTCTCTCTCTCTCTCTCTCTCTCTCGCTCTCGCTCTCTCCTCGTCATCCAGCCTGAAACGAGTCGGTCTAGAGCTCCAGGAAAAACTGTTTCCCTCTCTTCCCCTCCGAGCGGCAGCGCAATAAATCTGAGGAGAGAGTTCCAGAAGGTCTCTGCGTGTGCGTGTGTGTGTGTGTGTGTGTGTGTGTGTGTGTTTTCTCCTGTACAGTGTTTTCCTGACGAAGGGAGAAACAGAAAACAAGCTTGTTCCAAAAAACAAAAAAGGAAAAAAAAGTTTTTTTTCCCGGCCAAAAACTCCCAGCAGAGCCGTGTCAGACCAAGAAGAGCGGGTTTTCGCACCAAACTGTGGTCACCGGGACGAATGATTTCAAAAACAGGCGGAAAACTGTGACATGGCCACACGGCCAGCCAAGCCAGGCAGGCACAGATGTTCTGGACTGGCCTTTTCTTTTCCATCAGCGAAAAGTAAACGCTCTGCTGTTCTCTTACAACGCTGCCATGTTTTCAACCAGCTGAGCACACACACACACACACACACACACACACACACACACACACACACACACACACACACACACACACACACACACACACACACACACACACACACACACACACACACACACACACACACACACACACACACACACACACACACACACACACACAGATGTACTGGCCTTTCTTTTCCACCGGCGAAAAGTAAACGCTCTGCTGTTCTCTTACAACGAATGCTGCCATGTTTTCAACCCACACACAGACACACACACAGACACACACACACACACACACACACACACACACACACACACACACACACACACACACACACACACACACAAACACACACAAACTTGTCTCCCTCTTATTTACATTATTTGGAAGCATGTTTGGGTGGGAAAAAAATACAGTCTGTACTTAGCTCCTCACAGAAGTCCAATGACATGAGTGAGGTGAAGGCCAGATAAAGGGTCTGTGCCACCAGCCAGCGCGCTTCTCTTCTCTTCTCTTAAGTGGAGCGGCAGCTGTAAACACAATGTCCCTTCTTCAAACACATGATGCATGCGTGGCGAATGTCAAGACGACATTATTTAAAGGTTTGGGGGGGTGGGGGGTGTAGAGAGAGAGAGAGACTAGAAACAAAAACATATCCTTTCCTTTGGTCCTTTGCTCTTCCTCTCCTCTGAGGTGGGATGGGGGATGGGGGGTTGGAGAGGGGAATGTGGAGGTGGGGAGGGGAATGTGGAGGTGGGGAGGTGGAGAGGTGGGATGGGGAGGTGGGAGAGAGGAATTGGGAGGTGGAGTGGGGGATAGAGAGTTGGAGAGGGGAATGGGAAGGTGGGGAGGTGGGATGGGGGATGGGGAGGTGGAGTGGGGTAGGGGGAATGGGGAGGTGGGGAGGTGGGGCGAGGTGGGGAGGTGGGATGGGGGAGGTGGAGAGGGGAATGGCGAGGTGGGGAGGTGGGATGGGGGAGGTGGAGAGGGGAATGGCAAGGTGGGGAGGTGGGATGGGGGAGGTGGAGAGGGGAATGGCGAGGTGGGGAGGTGGGGTGGGGGATGGGGAGGTGGGATGGGGGATGGGGAGGTGGGATGGGGGATGGGGAGGTGGGATGGGGGAATGACGGGCCGGGCAGCACATTTGGTCAGCAAATGACAAAAGGAAACTTTGGGGACCCGTGGCAGTTTAGCGGCAGGCTGTGAAACGCGGGGCTCGGCAGCCACATTCCCCAGCCTTGAGCCAAATGTCTACTGAGGCCCGAGACTAGTCTGAGACTCCAGTCTAGAGCAGTGATTCTCCAATAGCGCGTTCAGGCCGACTGAGAACCGCGCTGGAGCCCGTTCCCGCACCTAATCTCGAACTGGCCGTCGTGTTCACTCCACAGATATTAACGTTCGCTAACCGGAAAGTTGGTTCTCAATGCGAACCGCAAAATACTAGGTTTTTCTCTGCGAACCGTGATGACAACGTGGCCGTCAGCAGGTTCATCCGGGTAACAGAGTCATGTGCAGGAAAAGTTCGGAGCCCGGTATGAACACGGGCGGTTCGCAGGTAAGCACTTTAGTGCCAAATGTAACTGGTGCGGGCACCGACACCGGCTCCGTTCTGGTCGGCCTGAAACCCCTACAAGAGGTGTCCCGGAAAAAAGTTTGTTACAATGCAACAAAAATCAATGCATTGAAGCCAAATAAAAAGTACAAAATTGTAACATTGAGTGCCATAGATTTTGGTGCACTGATTTTAGTGATTTCATTCATTCAAATATTTATTCTGTTTTGCTATACTTCTCCTGCCAACCAGCCGCGGCCCTCCCAGTAGCAACCTCTCGCGGACCCCACAGGGGTCCCCGGCCCCCACTTTGAAAACCCCTGGTGTAGTATAGGGAATGGGGTTGGGTTCCCACCAATGGGCTAAACTCAGTGTTTCCCACAGAAAATGTTGAAACTATGGGGGCAGCCTGTGTATTTCAAATGAGCCATGGGGGGCGTGGAAGTTCACACGGCGTAAACGCAAAACGGCAAAACAATGAGTACAGTATGACATTGGCGCATGGAGAAACTATAGGCCTACATTTCAGCCATTTATATTTTTAGAAATTACATAAGATTTCACCCATGACAATTAAAAAAAAAAAGTTTTACATTTTCAGAAACTATGGCGGCCAAATTTAAACTATGGCGGTGCGCCATAGTCTCCTCAATGTATGGGAAACACTGGCTAGACTCCTGGGTTGCTGCTGCTGCTGCTGCTGCTGCTGCCATGTAAGAGTGCCTGCCTGCCCTGGCTGCCTGCAGTCCCCTTTTGTCTGAGTGGAGGATATTGAGTTTCCTGGTCCTGCTGAGGCCAAAAGAAAAAATGTGACCAGAGGCAAGAAAGAGCACCTTGCAAAACCTGACCTGGATTAGGCTACGCTACGCTACGCAGCAGGCTAGCAAGGCTCACTACTACATGGGTGAAAGTGAAAAAAAATCCTGAGCCTGAACTTTTTCCCCTGCTCCAACGACGATGACAAGATACTGCGTAGTGACGTAACGTAGGCCTATTTTGACACATTATTCAAACATTTAATAGCTTGTGTATGAACATAATTCAAGCCTGATAGTAGAAGATAACCCTGAACCTGTAACACTTTCTGAGATAAGAATAACCTAACGGCTAATTATTTATCAATGCTTTTATTTTTGCAAACTCTGTCAAGCCTGAAATCAGGCATGGAGCCTGAATACTATCAGCCCTGCTACTATAGAGCCGAGTCGGAAGCAGTGTGCTGTTGACCATTTGCATACAGCTCCATTTTGAGTGTTCGCTGGAAAGTGGCCGGGCACAAAGCACTGTTCCGTTTGCCCTTCCGTTCCCATTTGTCCATTCACTTCTGTCAGAGAGGAAAGAAGTAGGTTCTATTATTCTACTCTCGTCCTATTAAGTAACTGCTTGATGTGAAAACGTCTAGGTAAACATTGTGAGGACAAATGAAAAAAAAAACATCTATTTAACTCGCATTTTGTAACACGTGATTGAAG